>NC_064614.1:1232199903-1232503263 GCF_023898315.1 Schistocerca nitens | reverse complement strand
GCATATATGCAGGTACATGTGCATGTCCAGCATCTATCCCTAAGCAACTGGGTCGATTTCAACCAAAACTGGAACACATACCACTTACTACATGAGAATCAGCAGTTTGGAGGTTAGACCCTCCTGCAAATGCAAGAAATGTTTTTAACCCCTGACATTTAGGCTGCTCTGCAAGACAGGTGTGTTGTATGAGTGGTATTGGCATGCCTTGTAGGGTCTACATCTGTGGATGGGCAGGCTAGGGGGGGGGGGGCACAGAAAGGAGGAAGAGGAGATGGGTAGACAGGAGGCAGGAAGAGCTGGACAGATAGAAATGGGAGAATTAGAAGGATGTAGGGAGGGTAGAAGGGGACAGAGAGAGGGGTGAGGAGGAGGTCAACATCAAGAGGTGAATAGGATATAAGAGAGAGAGAGAGGAGGAGAAAATGGATCATGAGAGGTGAGGCGGAGAAGACTCAGGGAAGGATGGGGCAGGAGAGAATCTACAGAGAGAGGGGTGGAGGGACACAGAGGGCAGGAGAAATGCACTGAGAGAGGGTGGGGGTGGAGATTAGCTGATGCAGGAGGAAGGGAGGATGAACAGAAGGAAGGGAAAGCTGGTGGGGGTTTGGGAGGATGGGTGTGGGTGGATGCATGGGGAGGGGATATCGACATACATGGGTGATTTTGGGGTTGGGGTGGACATGGGGGGGGAGGGGGAGCGAGAGTGACCTGTGGTTTCTGGGGGTTTAGTTTGGGATCCATGGTATCCCAGGCTGCTCTGAATTAGTGATATTTTATTCATTTGGGGGGGGGGGAGTTTGGGGGGGGGGTTGGGCGTGGGGGTGGTTCGGGGGTTGCGGTGAGCGTGGGGGTAGCCTGTGGTTTTTGAGGCTGATTTTGGGATTGGAGTGGGTGTAGGGGTGGCTTGTGGTTTTTGGGGGTTTGGTTTGGGGCCCATGGTATCTTGGGTGGCTCTGCGATATTTTGTTCATTTGGGGGATGGGTGTGGCGGTCACTGGGTGGGGGATCTCTTTGACTGGCTCTGCATTGGTCGGCGACATATTATTTATCTAACTATTTTGTTCATTATTTGGTGTGTGTGTGTGTGGCGGTCGCTGGCTGGGAGTCGGGGTGGGCGCCGGGGGGTGGCCTGTGGGTTTCGGTGGTCTTATTCTGCGCGGCTGTGCGTTGGTTGGCGGCACATTATTTACCTATCTCTTTGACTGGTTCTGCGAACTGTTTGCATTGGTCGGCGGCATATTATTCATCTAACTACACTCCTGGAAATTGAAATAAGAACACCGTGAATTCATTGTCCCAGGAAGGGGAAACTTTATTGACACATTCCTGGGGTCAGATACATCACATGATCACACTGACAGAACCACAGGCACATAGACACAGGCAACAGAGCATGCACAATGTCGGCACTAGTACAGTGTATATCCACCTTTCGCAGCAATGCAGGCTGCTATTCTCCCATGGAGACGATCGTAGAGATGCTGGATGTAGTCCTGTGGAACGGCTTGCCATGCCATTTCCACCTGGCGCCTCAGTTGGACCAGCGTTCGTGCTGGACGTGCAGACCGCGTGAGACGACGCTTCATCCAGTCCCAAACATGCTCAATGGGGGACAGATCCGGAGATATTGCTGGCCAGGGTAGTTGACTTACACCTTCTAGAGCACGTTGGGTGGCACGGGATACATGCGGACGTGCATTGTCCTGTTGGAACAGCAAGTTACCTTGCCGGTCTAGGAATGGTAGAACGATGGGTTCGATGACGGTTTGGATGTACCGTGCACTATTCAGTGTCCCCTCGACGATCACCAGTGGTGTACGGCCAGTGTAGGAGATCGCTCCCCACACCATGATGCCGGGTGTTGGCCCTGTGTGCCTCGGTCGTATGCAGTCCTGATTGTGGCGCTCACCTGCACAGCGCCAAACACGCATACGACCATCATTGGCACCAAGGCAGAAGCGACTCTCATCGCTGAAGACGACACGTCTCCATTCGTCCCTCCATTCACGCCTGTCGCGACACCACTGGAGGCGGGCTGCACGATGTTGGGGCGTGAGCGGAAGACGGCCTAACGGTGTGCGGGACCGTAGCCCAGCTTCATGGAGACGGTTGCGAATGGTCCTCGCCGATACCCCAGGAGCAACAGTGTCCCTAATTTGCTGGGAAGTGGCGGTGCGGTCCCCTACGGCACTGCGTAGGATCCTACGGTCTTGGCGTGCATCCGTGCGTCGCTGCGGTCCGGTCCCAGGTCGACGGGCACGTGCACCTTCCGCCGACCACTGGCGACAACATCGATGTACTGTGGAGACCTCACGCCCCACGTGTTGAGCAATTCGGCGGTACGTCCACCCGGCCTCCCGCATGCCCACTATACGCCCTCGCTCAAAGTCCGTCAACTGCACATACGGTTCACGTCCACGCTGTCGCGGCATGCTACCAGTGTTAAAGACTGCGATGGAGCTCCGTATGCCACGGCAAACTGGCTGACACTGACGGCGGCGGTGCACAAATGCTGCGCAGCTAGCGCCATTCGACGGCCAACACCGCGGTTCCTGGTGTGTCCGCTGTGATCATTGCTTGTACAGCCCTCTCGCAGTGTCCGGAGCAAGTATGGTGGGTCTGACACACCGGTGTCAATGTGTTCTTTTTTCCATTTCCAGGAGTGTATATATCGGAGAAATGTTTCTAGCTCGTAACAAACTGGCTGACACTGACGGCGGCGGTGCACAAATGCTGCGCAGCTAGCGCCATTCGACGGCCAACACCGCGGTTCCTGGTGTGTCCGCTGTGCCGTGCGTGTGATCATTGCTTGTACAGCCCTCTCGCAGTGTCCGGAGCAAGTATGGTGGGTCTGACACACCGGTGTCAATGTGTTCTTTTTTCCATTTCCAGGAGTGTAGTTTGTTCATTACTTGGGGGGAACTTTCTTCTACCGTGCGGCTCTGCGTTGGTTTGGGGCGCATCATTAATCGATCTCCTTCTGATTAGTTGCTGGTACCGCTAAAATTGATAAAATACATCGTCTCAGCGCATTTGGCCTGCGGGAGGGATTAGTTTACTCCGAGAAACAGAGTTGCTATGTGGCACGCGGTTGGTCACAGTAAAAATTTTCCGATCAGAAAAGGACTCGCTAAAGGGGAGCGTTAATGTATGGACCTATGGGCCTCAGATGAGCATAATTGTCGATTGTTGAGCACCATTTTGCGTAAAATACAAATAAAGAGAGATATCTGAGATTTATCACTATTAACCTATGCGAGAATACATGGAAGTTCTAGAAAAGGTAAGTCAATCTATCTAAATTATTTTCTGAAGTGCATTTTGAGGAAGGAAATTGTGCTAAGCTTCTATAGGAACTTCGGACGTTTGGTTATTGTTTGCTGGTGGATCTGCAAGGAGGGTTAAGGGAATTTAGAAGTGTTTTCTCTTATTAATACAAATCTACAAACGGTTACGCATCATATAACCAAATATCGACTGAGTCGTAAAGAATCAGTATCTGAAGATCCTATACCAGTTCCCATTTATTTTTACAGGTGGCGAGAGGATATCGACAGTTGCCTCTACTCTGCCTGATCAAGGAGATTTCACCACCACATGTTTTTTCTAGGTTAAAATCTTATTGCTGGATATTTTTTGACGAAGACTGGATGATATATGCTCACGTTCTGTAAGACTGTGGAGGTAGAATAAGAGCCGTAATTCGTGCGCTAGTAATTGCGACTTTCAAACATTAACAAGGCTTTTTGCATATTCAAGACACATACTTTCTCAGTGTAGACACACATTGGTGCATCTTTAATAGCTTCAGGTTAAAATTACTTCAAGTTTGTTTTCTTTTCACAATTAATTGCAACATCAGTACAATATATTCGCACATACATACATACAACAGTATACACAAACACAAGGGATATACTGTAAGGAGCTTAGGCGTGACAGGATTCGAAATAGCGGGTTTCTATTGTCGCATACATAAATTGTTTTATTCATTGTAGTTTCATAATATTTGTTGCACTTTGTTATGGTTGGCGTATTATGAATGCATAGTTTATGCACTAATATTTGTCTTTGTACAGTTTCATACATTATCGGTGAATGATGATGATGATGATGTTTGGTTTGTGGGACGCTCAACTGCACGGTTATCAGCGCCCGTACAAATTCCCAACCTTTGCTCACTCCAATCTCGGCATTTTCAAGAATGAAGATGAAATGATGAGGAGATCTGCTAATTCTGTGTAAGCTGCACCCTAGTTATACAGTCAGCCACGACAATGCGGGTCCATCTATACGAATTTCGCAGTGATCACGTCTTGAGTTAAGGGAAGCACAAGAATGACATGCTAGCTCATTACCTACACCAATCTGGTCTTTGTAGAGAATTTTTCTGAGACTTAAACTAGATTGCAGTTTCTGCTTTTAATAATTAGTTACAAAGCTGTTATATGTAGATGCATGCAATTTTTAATTATCAGTGACTGGAATAGGGATGAGTGTGATACATGTAGGAAACTTTGTGTCAGTGATATGCTTTGCGATAAGATCGGTTTTTAAGCAACCTGAGAGTACATAGGTGAGGACTAAAGGAACTTTTACGTGTTATGTTATCACCATCGAGCAATTCCGATGCTAAGGGTGTTTCGAGAGCCAAATATATTACAGACCATACTATCCGAATCGCCAGACGAAGTCGATGGATTACTTACAGATTCTGAGGAAATTCTGAATAATCTACCTCATACCTCAACAAGATTTACGCCTGCAGAACTGATGTTTAGGAAAGAAGAAAACAATAAATGGTTCAATAGTTGACCCGAATTATAGAGTGCAAAACCAAGTTTGGAAGAAAACTACTAATGACTGTACTTAACATGGCTGCAGAGACCGGGAAGAGGAGATTAAAGCATAACAGTAGTCTGATAACAGTAAGATCTTTAATGTGCGGAATAGGCTACTCTTACGGACACACCTACAGGCATCTCTGTTGCAGAAACGCAGTAAGAAATGGCAGATGCTGTTTGTAGATCATTTTGAGATTATAAGGATTCCACATCCTGGTGCATACTTATTAGCATACCAAGAAACGAAGAGGGTGAAGGGGTTCTACCCTTACCAAGACATAAAGGAGTACTACACAGAGAGACAGAGAAAGAACTTGGCTCACAACATGCGTTAGATATTACAAAGACTTTTGTAGAATGTGGAACTAATGTAAATTAACTAGTAAGCATAATGAATTTAATTAATTCGATTTTCTTTAATAGTATAGATTAATTGTGCTATTAAGTAGTCTAATGATTTTCGCAAATTATAAAAGGCGTATGGAAACGAGCGATTCGCGTCATTGGCCGGGAGGCCCCTTGTGGGACAGGTCCGGCCGCCTTGGTGCAGATCTTATTACATTCGACGCCACACTGGGCGACCTGCGTGCCAGATGGGGATGAAATGATGATGAAGACAACACCCAGTCCCTGATGCGGTATCGAAACCGGGCCCGTAGGACGCCAAACCGTCACGCTGACCAATCAGCTATCGGGGCGTCCCATAAAAGGTGCATGATAGTTGCATTCCAATCGGAGAGGAGTAGCGCAGAACTTGCTACCACAAATTAAGATGCACGCTGTTTTCGACGAGAGCATCTTACTACTGCAAATTTCTTTAAATTGCTGTTCGCAATGGCGATGTGGCTAGCGAGAGTAGGTTTATGTAAAGATGTAAACTATATCTTCACTCCTACGAGAGGCAATACAATATCTCGACTAAATCTGCATTAATTAGATATGTTCGTTTATTGATACAGCGCTGGCTAGATCAGCGGACTTCTCAATCAACCCTCAACTTCAATAATTCTTTGTATTTATTTTGAGATATGTTACAATAACAGCATCACCGATCTTAAGCGGTCCAACGGTGTTGGTAGATATGTTTGTTTATTGATACAGCGCTGGCTAGATCAGCGGACTTCTCAGTCAACCCTCAACTTCAATAATTCTTTGTATTTATTTTGAGATATGTTACAATAACAGCATCACCGATCTTAAGCAGTCCAACGGTGTTGGTAGATACGTTCGTTTATTGATACAGCGCTGGCTAGATCAGCGGACTTCTCAATCAACCCTCAACTTCAATAATTCTTCGTATTTATTTTGAGATATGTTACAATAACAGCATCACCGATCTTAAGCGGTCCAACGGTGTTGGTGAGGCAATAAACTTTTTCGAAGAGCAATGAAATACACTTTCATAGCGTGGCCGTAGAGTTAAATATGCTAAAATACGTAGAGTCAGTGCATTTCGCCTGCGGGAGGGATGCGGTTACTACGCGAAATAATTACTCCGTGGCGCACAGTCGGCTATAGTTAAAATTTTGCGATTGGAAAAGAACTCACTAGAGAAATGTTAATGTACAGAGCTATTGGATTGTCGATTGTTGAGCACCATTTTGTAAAAAATAAACTGGTACAGAGTTGTATATAGAGAGAGAGAGAGAGAGAGAGAGAGAGAGAGAGAGAGAGAGAGAGATCTGAGATTTTATCATTGTAAACCTATGCGACAATAGATGAAAATTCTATGAAAGGAGATTCAATAGGCCTAAATTATTTTCTGAAGTGACTTTTGAGGCAGTAAATTGTGCTCAGCTTTTATAGGAACTTCGGACGTTTGGTTGATGTTTGCTGGTGGGTGTGCAGGCATGATTAAGCGAATTTAGAAGTGTTTCTCGTTATTAGTACAAATCTGCTAACTGCTAGATATCACATAACCAAATGTAAACTTAGTCGCACAGCATCAGTATCCGACGATCCTACACAAGCTCCTGTCTATGAACAGCGTAGGTTTTATAGGCGATCGGAGGATGTTGGCAGTTGCTTCTGATCAACGAGATGTCACCCCTACATATTCTTTCTAGGTTAAAATCTTATCGCCAGACATTTTTTCACGAACACTGAATGATATGTGCTCATGTTCTCTAACACTGTGGAGGTACAATAAGAACCGTAATTGATGCTCTAGTAATTGAGACTTTCAAGCATTAGCAAGAAAGTTTTTGCTTATTCACGAAACAAACTTTCTCAGCTTAGAGCAGTAGACACAGATTCAGACACTGGTGCACCTCAATTAGCTTCAAGTTAAAATTACTTCAGGTGTTTCTTTTCGCGATTAGTTTTACTTTTAGTATAATATATCCGCACATACATAAAACAATATACATAAACAAACATAATAGGAGATATATTGTAGACCCACCCTTTGTGCCCATCATGGTACCGAACAAAGGTCGTCTGTCATTTATACGTGACACGGAAGCTACAGTTTTCTCAGGGCTGGTGTTTAGATACACCTGAATGTCACTAGCATTTAAACGATGGTTACCAGAATATTCTTCTTTCAGAAGGATAAGCCCTGTCTCTGCATCCACAGTTTTCTCTCTTCAGCAGTCCTCTTCATGCCCATGTTTGAAGAACAATACATCTCACTGATCGTGTTTTGTAAATAGAATATTCTCCGTCATCCCCTCATTTTCTTCTCTACGATCTTGCCTTCGAAAGTGTTTTGTAGAAAAACCATTTCTAATTAAGTGTCCAGAGCGTTTTGCTTTGTGTTAGCCTCTGACTTCCAGCAGTTATTTCTCCTCACCTATTTTCTGTAGCACCGTCTCTTTCGTTTTCCTGTCGATCAAGCTAGTTCTTGTAAGTCTCCTATAGGACCACATTTCCGCTGCTTCAAGGCGATCTTTCTTCTGCTTTTCTAACGTCAGGGTTTAACATTCATACGTCAGGGCAAACCACATAAAAGCCTTTACTAATCCATTCTTGGTACGAAGCTGATGTTCTTGTTCAGTAGAAGGTTCTTCTTATTTTGGAAGGCACTCATAGCCAGTGTTATCCCTCTCTTGATTTCTTTGAGATACCAATTGTTTCCTCCACAATGCTAGCGAGTTGTGAAATTTGGTTACCTCCTCTATTTGCTCACTGCCTGTTTTATCAGTCGTACCTCCACCACCTTTCTTGTCTATAACCACGACTTTTGTCTTCTTGCTACTTCTTTTAGCTTTAGTTTTGTTATCTCTTGATCTAAGATCTTTCTTTCAATTTGCCACTACTACAAGGTCACCAGCAAATCCAATGCAGTGAATATGAATACCATTAATTTTAATTCCGGTCGTCTTTTCTATCATAGTTTTTAGTGCCTCCTACACGAAGATATTAAATAAATATGGTGATAGAGGGCATCCCTGCGTTACTCCCTTTCTGATTTTTGCTTCTTTCCTGTTACCATTAATATCCAGTCCTGTACTTTAACTTTCGTGTGTACTCAGCATTAACTGCCTGTCTTTCCAGGCAAATCCTACTTTGTTCATTATTTTAAATAATAATTTTCAACCAATCATATAAAATACTTTTTCTTGGTCAATAAATGCTGTATCTGTTTTCAATTTAATTCTATCTTCTCTCCACGATTTGATGGACAGCGCAGATTAAATATGATTAATATACAGCAACGGAAATGATGGACCAAGTACTGAACCCTGACGGTTGCAGTGAGCATTTGTTGCCATGATTTCTCTGACTTACAGGCTAGTAGTTGACGTCCGTTTTTGGGATAGTTGGTTGACCGCAATAGAGCACTGTTTGATGAATCCATCTGTTTCATTTCTGTAAGTAACGTATCGAAATAAAAGCCTTGCGAGGATAAAGTTGTATTACAATGATTGCTTTATGCGTGCACATGGCATGTTTGATGTCATCAGACACTTTGTGTAATGTATTTGCTCTGTTTTCGGAAACCTGATTGAGATTTATCATGGATCCAATAAGTATTAAGGTAATCCATCAACGGTTCGTGATAACATTCTCTAAGACTTTAGACACTGCGGGTAATGTGCTCATAGACTTACAGTCGCCTCGTGAATTTGGGTGACCATTCTTGAGTATCTGCATCTACGAGGATAGCAAATCTCATTTAAGTGCCTGGCAGAGGATTCATCGAACCACCTTCACTATTCTCTATTATTCCAATCTCGTATAGCGCGTGGAGATAAAGAACGCCTGTATCTTTCCGTGTGAACTCTGATTTCCCTTGTTTTATTATGGTCATCGCTTCGCCCTGTATAGGTAGACGTCAACTAAACATTTTCACATTCGGAGGAGAAAGTTTGTGACGGAAATTTAGTGAGAAGATTCCGCCACAACGAAAAACGCCTTGGTTTTAATGTTGTCCACCTCAAATCCTGTTTCATTTCAGTGACACTCTCTCCCCTGTTTCGCGATAATACTTTTTCTATGTACTCCGTCAATCCTATGTGGTAAGGATCCCACACGGCGCAGCAGTATTCTAAAAGAGGACGGACAAATGTAGTGCAGGCAATCTCTTCCGTAGGTTTGTTACATTTTCTAAGTGTCCTGCCAGTAAAACGCAGTCTTTGATTAGCCTTCCCACAACATTTTCAATGTGATCCTTACAATTTAAGTTGGTCGTAATTGTAATTACTAGGTATTTAGTTGAATTTACGGCCCTTAGATTTGACTGATTTATCATGTAACAGAAGTTTAACGAATTCCTGTTAACACTCATGTGGATGACCTCACACTTTTTGTCATTTTGGGGCCAACTGCCAATTTTCGCACCATACATATCTTTTCTAAATCGTTTTGCAATTTGTTTTTATCTTCTGATGACTTTAGTGGTTGATAAACGACAACGTCATCTGCAAACAGCCTAGGCCGGCTGCTCAGATTGTCTCCCAAATCGATCATATAGACGAGGAACAGCAAAGGGCCTATAACAATACCCTGGTAAACACCAGAAATCGCTTTTGTTTTACTCGACAACTTGCTGTCTATTACTACGAATTGTGACTTCTGACAGGAAATCACGGACCCAGTCACATACCTGAGACGATATTCCATGAGTACGCAATTTCACTACAAGCCGTTTGTATGATACAGTGTCAAAAGCCTCCTGGAAATCCAGAAATAATGAATCAATTTGAAATCCCTTGTCACTATCACTCAACCCTTCATGCGAGTAAACAGCTAGTTGTCTTTCACAAGAACTTTGTTTTCTAAATCCGTGTCGACTGTGTATCAATATACCGTTTTCTTCGAGGTAGTTCATAATGTTCGAACACTATATGTTCCAAAATCCTGTCGCATATCGACGTCAATGATATGGGCCTGTAATTACTTTCTTTCTTGGATATTGGTGCTACATATGCAACTTCCCAATCTTTGGGTACGGATCTTTCATCGAGCGAACGGTTGTATATGATTGTTAAGTATGGAGCTATTGTATCAGCATACTCTGAAAGGAACCTAAGTGGTATACAATCTGGACCGGAAGACTTGTTAAGTGGTTGAAGTTGCTTCACTACTCCGAGGATATCTAATTCCACGTACTCATGTTCTTGATTCGAATTCTAGAATATTTACTTCGTCCTCTTTGGTGAATGAATTTGGGAAGGCTGTGTTTAGTAACTCTGCTTCGGCAGCGTTCTCTTCGATAGTATCTCCATTGCTATCGCGCAGAGAAGGCATTGATTGTTTCTTGCCGATAGCATACTTCACATACTTCTGCCAGGTTTCGAGACAACATTTAGTTGCGGAAGCTATACAAGCATATCGCATTGAAGTCGAATTAAACTTTGCTCCCACTCACTGGGATATGTGTCACCAACAGAACAGAACTTGAAGATGTCTGTGAGAACTGATATAATAATTTATAATATAATAAAGATAATTATATACGGATTTTTATGTTAAGTTTAAAATCAAATATTATAATCGTTTGTCAAAGTCACAATAACTAGTAACAATGGATTATATTATTGTCCCTGTTCTTACTTGTTTGAAATATTTTGGATATAAACATTTTGATACCAATTTTAGTGATCTTTTTATCTCCCTCCTCTTCAATTTCAGTGACTTTATTAATGCATGTAATTTTTGCACATTTGTTTCCAGATTAACTACCAGATGTTCAGGTGGACTCCTGTTGAAGTGAACAAAAATGCCACGAGTTTGTCTTAACAGTGCTGACACATTTTGCTAATGTGTGTGGAGAAGTGACATTTGCTTCACAAAAAGTTTTTAATCACTCCTATGCTCATTCCATCATTACCTAGTACCTCGGAAGAGATTCTCATGATTGCTTTGCATACTGTGTGTGTAGAAACATGTTTCACCAAAAACATTTCTGTCGAAAAGATACCGTCTTGTAGATGATAATCTAGCGTAGCTTGAAAGCTGACCGCTGTTAAGGAAAGGTCGTCTGCCGTGGCTTCACAAATAGCATCAGATGTTTTTGGTTTTCCTATGCTGAAACTACGCAGCTTTTTCACCAGTGCTGCAGGATTCGGCTCGCTGCTTGCAAAAAAAGGGAGTGTGCCTCATTTTGGCGTCACGCACCTTTTGTTGCACTTTGTTTTACAACTTCCGGTATGCTTCATTTGCATTCCGCTATAACGTAAAATACGGGCCAGTTATATTTGCTGTTACGTGTTTTTTCCCTTCTGTATCATTTTTGCTCAACGGAGTTACTTAACAAGTCTTTTTACTTTCGTGACGACATTTTCAATCCAGAAAAAATTAATAATAATTACTGTTAAGAAAGAACAGCATTTACAAAACATCGTGAAGTGCGTTCTCTTGATACTTGTGGCCTGCACTGCACGCGCAGCATCGGCCAATTTGTCTCGCTGCGAATAGTCGGCCGTGTAGCTCGCTCGCGTAACACAAAATGAAATAATTTAAAAACAAGAATGTGAAAGAGATTCTTAGCAAAAACATTAAATATATTATATACTGTAGTCTCTTAACCAAAGCACAGTCAAATTAGACATTACCTATGAGTGCGCCTACGGCATGTGTACGAACGCTAGTACCAACAATTTTGTGACATTACATGCTGCAAATATTAACGTAGCTTGTCTGGCACGTGCCTCTCACAGAGTAGCAGAAGAATGAAGATCAGTTGTAAGTACGGAGGCTGGAAACCTAAGATCGTACGAAAAACGTTTCGGAAAGTGTAGCATATTTGCAAAAGAAACAGCAAATTAAGTTCCCGTGAGACAAGTTCTAGTGCACAGTTCATATATTTAAGATTTTCACCAACGGTGAAAATCAGGAGAAAGAAAACTGGCATTCTACGGATCGGAGCGTGGAATGTCAGATCCCTTAATCGGGCAGGTAGGTTAGAAAATTTAAAAAGGGAAATGGATAAGTTAAAGTTAGATATAGTGGGAATTAGTGAAGTTCGGTGGCAGGAGGAACAAGACTTTTTGTCAGGTGATTACAGGGTTATAAATACAAACTCAAATAGGGGTAATGCAGGAGTAGGTTTAATAATATATAAAAAAACAGGAGTGCGGGTTAGCTACTACAAACAGCATAGTGAACGCATTATTGTGGCCAAGATAGACACAAAGCCCATGCCTACTACAGTAGTACAAGTTTATATGCCAACTAGCTCTGCAGATGATGAAGAAATTGATGAAATGTATGACGAGGTAAATGAAATTATTCAGGTAGTGAAGGGAGACGAAAATTTAATAGTCATGGGTGACTGGAATTCGTCAGTAGGAAAAGGGAGAGAAGGAAACATAGTAGGTGAATATGGATTGGGGGGAAGAAATGAAAGAGGAAGCCGCCTTGTGGAATTTTGCACAGAGCATAACTTAATCATAGCTAACACTTGGTTCAAGAATCATAAAAGAAGGTTGTATACCTGGAAGAAACCTGGAGATACTAAAAGGTATCAGATAGATTATATAATGGTAAGACAGAGATTTAGGAACCAGGTTTTAAATTGTAAGACATTTCCAGGGGCAGATGCGGATTCTGACCACAATCTATTGGTTATGAACTGCAGATTGAAACTGAAGAAACTGCAAAAAGGTGGGAATTTAAGGAGATGGGACCTGGATAAACTGAAAGAACCAGAGGTTGTAGAGAGTTTCAGGGAGAGCATAAGGGAACAATTGACAGGAATGGGGGAAAGAAATATAGTAGAAGACGAATGGGTAGCTCTGAGGGATGAAGTAGTGAAGGCAGCTGAGGATCAAGTAGGTAAAAAGACGAGGGCTAATAGAAATCCTTGGGTAACAGAAGAAATATTGAATTTAACTGATGAAAGGAGAAAATATAAAAATGCAGTAAATGAAGCAGGCAAAAATGAATACAAACGTCTCAAAAATGAGATTGACAGGAAGTGCAAAATGGCTAAGCAGGGATGGCAAGTGGACAAATGTAAGGATGTAGAGGCTTGTCTCACTAGGGGTAAGATAGATACTGCCTACAGGAAAATTAAAGAGACCTTTGGAAAGAAGAGAACCACTTGTATGAATATCAAGAGCTCAGATGGCAACCCAGTTCTAAGCAAAGAAGGGAAGGCAGAAAGGTGGAAGGAGTATACAGAGGGTTTATACATGGGCGATGTACTTGAGGACAATATTATGGAAATGGAAGAGGATGTAGATGAAGATGAAATGGAAGATACTGCGTGAAGAGTTTGACAGAGCACTGAAAGACCTGAGTCGAAACAAGGCCCCGGGAGTAGACAACATTCCATTAGAACTACTGATGGCCTTCGGAGAGCCAGTCATGACAAAACTCTACCATCTGGTGAGCAAGATGTATGAGACAGGCGAAATACCCACAGACTTCAAGAAGAATATAATAATTCCAATCCCAAAGAAAGCAGGTGTTGACAGATGTGAAAATTACCGAACTATCAGTTTAATAAGTCACAGCTGCAAAATACTAACGCGAATTTTTTACAGACGAATGGAAAAACTGGTAGAAGCGGACCTCGGGGAAGATCAGTTTGGATTCCGTAGAAATGTTGGAACACGTGAGGCAATACTAACCTTACGACTTATCTTAGAAGAAAGATTAAGAAAAGGCAAACCTACGTTTCTAGCATTTGTAGACTTAGAGAAAGCTTTTGACAACGTTAACTGGAATACTCTCTTTCAAATTATGAAGGTGGCAGGGGTAAAATACAGGGAGCGAAAGGCTATTTACAATTTGTACAGAAAGCAGATGGCAGTTATAAGAGTCGATGGGCATGAAAGGGAAGCAGGGATTGGGAAGGGAGTGAGACAGGGTTGTAGCCTCTCCCCGATGTTATTCAATCTGTATATTGAGCAAGCAGTAAAGGAAACAAAAGAAAAATTTGGAGTAGGTATTAAAATTCATGGAGAAGAAGTAAAAACTTTGAGGTTCGCCGATGACATTGTAATTCTGTCAGAGACAGCAAAGGACTTGGAAGAGCAGTTGAACGGAATGGACAGTGTCTTGAAAGGAGGATATAAGATGAACATCAACAAAAGCAAAACGAGGATAATGGAATGTAGTCAAATTAAGTCGGGTGATGCTGAGGGGATTAGATTAGGAAATGAGACACTTAAAGTAGTAAAGGAGTTTTGCTATTTAGGGAGCAAAATAACTGATGATGGTCGAAGTAGAGAGGATATAAAATGTAGACTGGCAATGGCAAGGAAATCGTTTCTGAAGAAGAGAAATTTGTTAACATCGAGTATAGATTTAAGTGTCAGGAAGTCGTTTCTGAAAGTATTTGTATGGAGTGTAGCCATGTATGGAAGTGAAACATGGACGATAACTAGTTTGGACAAGAAGAGAATAGAAGCTTTCGAAATGTGGTGCTACAGAAGAATGCTGAAAATAAGGTGGGTAGATCACGTAACTAATGAGGAGGTATTGAATAGGATTGGGGAGAAGAGAAGTTTGTGGCACAACTTGACTAGAAGAAGGGATCAGTTGGTAGGACATGTTTTGAGGCATCAAGGGATCACAAATTTAGCATTGGAGGGCAGCGTGCAGGGTAAAAATCGTAGAGGGAGACCAAGAGATGAATACACTAAGCAGATTCAGAAGGATGTAGGTTGCAGTAGGTACTGGGAGATGAAGAAGCTTACACAGGATAGAGTAGCATGGAGAGCTGCATCAAACCAGTCTCAGGACTGAAGACCACAACAACAACAACCAACGGTACTGAAGGATTTAATGAAAGGACTGTGACAAGGGCGATTAGGGGACACAGACACTTATGTTAGCTCCATTTTAATTTTATATTGCACTATTGTTGAGTGCAACACCAATGGTAAGAGATAAGAGTATTGGAAAATAATAGTTCTACACAGAATATTTAGAAAGGTCCTGTAAATAGTTTCGATCTTTAACACGTAAATAATCTTCTCCTTCATTCCCCCGACTAACGTTTCTATTTGTGTTAGATTTTGTCGGCACAGCACCCAATTATAGATACGAAAGAATAGTGTCTTGGTAACGAATTTAAAACGTTGTATTGCCCAAGTGTTCGGGATCCATGCCAGATAGGACTAGGAACGGCTATTAACCGTATACTAAGAAAAACTGCCCGGTTGGATCACTTGAGGGGCGTCGCGGAAATGCTGAGAAATTTGAACTGGCAAACACTTGAAGACGTACATTTTCTGTGAAAGCCTACTTACAAAGTTTCAAGAAACAGTACTAAGAGAGGAATTCAGGTATAAACATCCTCTGTATAGGTCACAAATGGACCTTGCATTACATGTAAATGGAACGGGAAGAAACCCTAAACCACAGTACAGTGGAAAACATCCTTTGTCATGCACATCAGAGTGCTATGCTGAATATGGACAAAAATGTAGAGGTGGCATCTCACTTTTCTTCCTTTATTGTGTTTCAATATCCCATATGAGCTGGGCTGGCAGCAGCATATGCGCTGCTCTTCAGCCGAAAGACAGTAATTATACAAAGAACACATTTAAAATAACAGAATGGAGAAAACGTGGCGTACATAGATATAAAATAATCGGGAACAGTACGGAAGAGAATCGGACAAAAAGGGGGCGACTGTAAAATGGCGATAAAAAGAGTAAAAAAGTAGTGCATACAAAAAAAGCGCCCACACACTGGGACGATTAAAGAACAGAAAGCGAAGTATGACTGGAGCATAAGACTATCAACGGACAGCGTAGCACGTCACTGACAGTAACACACAATTAAAATCACAGCTCTTGACGCATGGGAGAACAGCACCAAACACAACACTGATGTAGAACACTGGTTATGATGAACATACTGGGAGGATCTGCCAGGGGCATAGAGACGAGCGAGGAGGGAAGAAGGGAGGGAGCTGAGGAGAGGGTGGAGAAGAAAAGAAAGGGAGGAGAGGGGGCGAGACGGGCGGGGGCGCGCCAAAGAGGGCCAAGGAAGGATGTGGGAGGGAAGCAGTCAAAGAGGGGGTGCAGGGAGGGAAAATCCGCTCTGGGAGAATGTGGGAAGAGGAAAAAGGAAGCCTGGGGGAGGGGGGAGGGAACAGGGCCAGGTTACAGTTGGAAGGATGGGTAGATGTAACGGCGAAGTTCAACATCCGGGAGGGAGAGGTGCTGGAAATTTCTCTGATGGAGGAGATGGAGGGTGTGGAGGTGGAGAAAGGAAGGGATACAGCGATAGAGTTGCAGCAACAGGTGGGAGGTGGAGAGGAAGGAGGAAACGATAGGGTGTGGGGGATCAATCCTGCAGACAGTGTAAAGGATGCAGAGGAAAAAGAGGAGGTGGGGAATGAGGATGAGGTCATACAGGAGTCCAGTGGGGGGAGGAAGGCAGATACTGAAGGCAAGATGGGAGTGTGTAGTGTTTGAGGATTTGGAGGGCCTTGTAAAAGCGGGGGGGGGGGGGGGGGTTGGAGATCCAGGCAATGCTGGCATAATGGACGGGGATGAGGGATTTGTAGGTGTGGAGGATGGTGGAAGGATGCAATCCCCATGTCTGGCGAGACAGGCGTTTCAGGAGGCGGAGGCAGGAATGAGCTTTCTGCTCGATGGTCAAGAGGTGAGGGGTCCAGGTGAGGTGATGGTTGAGGGTGAGACCAAGGTATCTCAAGGTGAGGGTAAGCTGGATGGGATGACCATAAATGGTGTGGTAGAAATCGTGGAGACGGAAGGAGCAGCTGGTGCAGCCTATGATGATTGCCTGGGTTTTGGAGGGGTTAAGATGAAGGAGCCACTGGTTACACCAAGTGGTGAAATGGTCAAGGTGGGTTTGGAGGGTGCATTGGGACTGTTGAAGGGTAGGATAGAGAGCCAGGAAGGCGGTGTCATCAGCATATTGGAGGAGGTGGACAGATGGGGCTGGCTTGGGCATATTGGCTGTGTACAGGAGATAGAGGAGAGGGGAGAGGATGGAGCCCTGGGGGACGCCAGCAGTGGGATAAAAGATATGGGAGTAGGTGTTGTGGAGGGTGATGTCGGAAGGATGGCGTGAGAGGAAGGAAGCGACCAGACGGACAAAACTGATAAGCAGGGCGTAGGTTTGGAGTTTAAAGAGGAGACCGGGATGCTATACGCGGTCATAGGCATTTTGGAGATCGAGGGAAACAAAAAGGGCGGAGCAACGGGAGTTAAGCTGGAGGGAGAGAAGGAGGTTAAGGAGTAGGGTCGGAATCCACACTGGATAAGGGGGAGGAGATGGTGTTGATAAAGGTGCTGATGGATACGACAGGATAGGATGGATTCGAAGACCTTACTGAAGACAGAGGTGAGGCAGATGGGACGATAGGAAGAGGCGACAGAAGGGGGTGGCATCTCTCCGAGGGAAACAAATGTAAAACGTTATACACTACAAGTGGCTATGGGCCATAATTGTTCTAAGGAGAAAGTAAATATATTTCTAGAGTAATGATGAGTGCATTTACTTGAGATTTGCTTCGGAGCTTCTGCTCCCCGCGTTGACGGAATTTCTGTATTTTGTTCGTTACCAAAAATGCTGTTTGAGCGTTTTATCACTGTGGATTTTACAGTGAAGGAACAAATTCAGATAATAAACACAGGTAATAAAACACACAGAAATTTGGTGTGCACTCAAAAATCCCTGTTCGTGTAGCAACTTAATAGAAAAATGCAATATTTACGTATAATTGATTGAGGCAATATTTTGTTATTTACTTTGTCTTTAACTTATGTCATCTTGTATTCGAAACACGGATTATAAATAGATTTAACTGTCACAATTATTGTGACGAAATATATGTGCTGAAAGTCACAATAACCACCGATCTTTTTTTTAATCCTGCGCAGCAACTGCATCGCTTACTTCGCAGTTTTTCTCTCCCGCCACTAGACGGCAGGAGCGTCTTTCTTCCGGCGAACCACCACAGGGATCGCTCAGCCGAATTCACCTCGGTATCCGCTAGGTGGCACGATCCTTCCTTCTGGCCAACTATCGGTGGCCACACTGTGACCCTTAACAGCGGCGTGGAGCAGGCTGTCGCTACATTCGCTTCGCATTAATCCAAGCGTGAAATTATGTCAGCGTTACGGAGCGGCTGAGTGAGCATGCCAGATTCGGTCAGTATTACGACACAGCATATGCGTAATCGAAGCCACAGGTAGTGTGTAAAGCGTTAAGTAAATAGTTATCATTCCATGCTATTACTACGCTCATATAAATCTACTGTTTTGAAATGTAGTAATTTTTGTGAAAGTTACGATGGGCATGTTGGTCTAGCGGTAACGTGTGTGGCTGGAAAGAGGTCGCAGGACCGAGTGCTGTCCGACTCCGGAAATCTTCAATCTGCCTTTAATCTAGAACCAGGAATGGAACGTGGTTCGGATTCTACATTAAACCATAGGTCCCTTTTCCCCCACTGAATAGAGGGACACGCAAGTCGCCGAAGTGACGTCCATTCAAAGGCTTGCAACCAGCCATTGAGTCGCACATAATAAAAATTATTTGAAAATTACAACATAAAAATGCTGCAGATTACATAAATGATTCTGTATGATACCGGTATTACCTCGGCGTAAAAATGCTCGAAGGACTAAGTGGAAGGCCTGAACCTTATGGCAGGGGAGCGTTCACCTTTTTATTGTTCACAATATTTATTGAAGTCAATCAACAGAACAACAGTTATCATAAACTTCAAGTGGGGGAACATTTGTACGAGAAGCACATCAGTTGGCGGTAAATACCAGATAATGTAGAACATCTTTTCAAATGAGAAAGGTAATACCTTTTTTATAGAAAATAGAAAACACTGCACGGCCAAAGGGCTATCGTAAGTTCACTTACAGTTTTAACACATTGCCCAAATACATTCGCTTAAAAGAAACAGTAACTTTACATACGGACTCCCAACTACACAGGCAATGATATACACCTGACGCTTCTCTTACAAGTAGTTCCTAGCGCACTGCATCGGCCAAGTGCGGACATGAACGTCCTGTGGAGCAGCCAACACGGCCCAACTCCTGGTTGTGCTGCTCGGGCCCGATTTATCGACCCGACCGTCGGCGCAAAGTACAGTATGAAATTAGAATATTAAACCTACAGCTGCCGACGGGCGTTGATAAATATCAACGGGGACAGATGAAAATGTGTGCCCTGACCGGGACTCGAACCCGGGATCTTCTGCTTACATGGCAGACGCTCTATCTATCGGAACCACCGAGGGCACAGAGGATAGTGAGACTGCAGGGAATATCTCTCGCAAACCTCCCGCCAGACCCACATTCTCACCTTGTATGTCCACACACTACATTCATAGTGTCACACCCCACCACACTCATCACTCGTGGAAGACATTATTACCAAGTCCCGTAAGAGTTCGGGAAATACGTGTGCAGCCGCACAGAAGAAGAAGGTCGTGGCCGGTATTGCCAGAACTACACTCCTGGAAATTGAAATAAGAACACCGTGAATTCATTGTCCCAGGAAGGGGAAACTTTATTGACACATTCCTGGGGTCAGATACATCACATGATCACACTGACAGAACCACAGGCACATAGACACAGGCAACAGAGCATGCACAATGTCGGCACTAGTACAGTGTATATCCACCTTTCGCAGCAATGCAGGCTGCTATTCTCCCATGGAGACGATCGTAGAGATGCTGGATGTAGTCCTGTAGAACGGCTTGCCATGCCATTTCCACCTGGCGCCTCAGTTGGACCAGCGTTCGTGCTGGACGTGCAGACCGCGTGAGACGACGCTTCATCCAGTCCCAAACATGCTCAATGGGGGACAGATCCGGAGATCTTGCTGGCCAGGGTAGTTGACTTACACCTTCTAGAGCACGTTGGGTGGCACGGGATACATGCGGACGTGCATTGTCCTGTTGGAACAGCAAGTTCCCTTGCCGGTCTAGGAATGGTAGAACGATGGGTTCGATGACGGTTTGGATGTACCGTGCACTATTCAGTGTCCCCTCGACGATCACCAGTGGTGTACGGCCAGTGTAGGAGATCGCACCCCACACCATGATGCCGGGTGTTGGCCCTGTGTGCCTCGGTCGTATGCAGTCCTGATTGTGGCGTTCACCTGCACGGCGCCAAACACGCATACGACCATCATTGGCACCAAGGCAGAAGCGACTCTCATCGCTGAAGACGACACGTCTCCATTCGTCCCTCCATTCACGCCTGTCGCGACACCACTGGAGGCGGGCTGCACGATGTTGGGGCGTGAGCGGAAGACGGCCTAACGGTGTGCGGGGCCGTAGCCTAGCTTCATGGAGACGGTTGCGAATGGTCCTCGCCGATACCCCAGGAGCAACAGTGTCCCTAATTTGCTGGGAAGTGGCGGTGCGGTCCCCTACGGCACTGCGTAGGATCCTACGGTCTTGGCGTGCATCCGTGCGTCGCTGCGGTCCGGTCCCAGGTCGACGGGCACGTGCACCTTCCGCCGACCACTGGCGACAACATCGATGTACTGTGGAGACCTCACGCCCCACGTGTTGAGCAATTCGGCGGTACGTCCACCCGGCCTCCCGCATGCCCACTATACGCCCTCGCTCAAAGTCCGTCAACTGCACATACGGTTCACGTCCACGCTGTCGCGGCATGCTACCAGTGTTAAAGACTGCGATGGAGCTCCGTATGCCACGGCAAACTGGCTGACACTGACGGCGGCGGTGCACAAATGCTGCGCAGCTAGCGCCATTCGACGGCCAACACCGCGGTTGCTGGTGTGTCCGCTGTGCCGTGCGTGTGATCATTGCTTGTACAGCCCTCTCGCAGTGTCCGGAGCAAGTATGGTGGATCTGACACACCGGTGTCAATGTGTTCTTTTTTCCATTTCCAGGAGTGTATATACTTACATGGATATGGTGTCTGCTCTTCCTGACATCACAATTTTGCAACCTGATTCCATATTTTATAGAGTTGAGTGCTATAATATAAAATTAAAATTGGTAGGCACTTGTATCAAGCTATAACCACAAGCTTAGAGCAATCACATAAACTGTAATTAATGCAGAAATAGCGAATAGAAATCTGCATTGTATTTTGGGCTGTAGAAGCCCAATATACACACTAGAAGCCAAGTTGTCAGCACTAGATTAATGTTTTTATGCTGTTTGTGATAATGACATAGGTCGATTTTAATGGTTAAGTATACGAGGATCCACAGTGCTGTTACCTACAAAACTGCTAATGTCAAAGGACAGGTCCTTGTATGCTAAAAGTGTCGGGGACATGAGTTAGGTGGAAATGTTATGGCGATACAAGGAGTCGCAGCTGAAGCCTTCATGCACAAATTTGAAATGGTAATTACTAAACAGACTTGGTTGTTGATGTGCGAGTTGAGTACCAAGAAGTGAGCTTCTATCTCACTGATCACATGAATAAAGATGGTGAATCCAGTTCCGTGACTCTGAGGCTTGTAAGCATGGGTGTCAATGGAACTTAAGACATTGTAGATGACATTAGTAGGAAACAACAACATAGTGTGTCCCCTATCATGACGAAGGATTTAGGAAACATTACCGAGTTCGAGTGGTTTATAAAGAAAGGCACAAAAGGAGATTCTGGGTATGCTCGAAGAGGATGTCAACGAAGAAGCTGCCAACTCTTATAATAACCACCTCCTGTTCATTATCAAAAAGGATGGTCCTGTTCAGCTGATTTTAGATTCATGGCAAATCAACATAACTGAGACAGATAGATTGACCGTAAACCTTAGAAGATTTGCTGCAGTGCACCATGTCAGGTATATGCTAATATCAGTAGATTTGTGTTTGAATTACTGGCATGTTGAACTTCACCCAGTGTGCCAACAATACACGGAATTTTTAAGTTTCAGATGGTGTTACCACTTCAAGAAGTTACTGTTTGGACTAAATGTGTAGTTGAGCACCTTCATTATGGGATGGGTTCCATGGTTTCAGAAACACTAGGGACAAAATGACATTGTACATAGATGATGTACTAGTCACAGGAAAGACATGGAAAGAACATTATGCAGAACTAGATCATCTGCTCAGTGCTTTCAAGAATCAGGGAACTTCAGTCCACCTAAACAAGTTGGAGTTCAGACATGCATATTCGCCTGTGTAACTTCTGTGGATAGTAACAGGCTGGACAGAAGTAGACTTGAGGCCATATAGAATTACACTGTACCATAAACAAAATAGCAAGTTTGTGTATTTCTGGACCTCAGTAATTTCTACAAGCAATTTATAAATGAGACAGTCACAACTACAAAGACATGTTGTTTGCTGGGGGAGAATGTTGCATGGAGTTACATAGTAGTTGAGCAGGAAGTGTTTGAACAAGTCAAGGAAACTGTGTAGATGCCTCCACTTCCGTTACATCCCAAATTTAGCAGAGAATTCTGCATGTTCATGGACATGTCTCACACTGATATTGGGGTAAAAGAGATGGAACAAAACTGAATAATAGTCAAAGATGACTGTATTTGGTAGTTACATCCTTAATACGTCTTAGAGAAACTAGTGACTAAATTAGAGGCACTGGCAATGTCTGGCTATTTACTACATGCAAATACTTTTTAATAGGCAGAGTAACAGTCTATAGTGATCACAAAGCTTTGGAATTCTTAATGAGTGCCAAACTGATATATGGACAGCTCTGTTTCTGGGCAGTATGTTGTGTAAGTAGGCTGTTTAGGTTTCTATGTTGGTAACGCCATGTAGCACTCTGTATTAAAATCACTGGCTGTGCAGTGTGCAGTCTGTGGCTGGTTGGCATTGTTGAAATATTCTCTATTGTAGTGTTGGGCAGTTGGCTGTTAACAGCGCGTAGCGTTGCGCAGTTGGAGGTGAGCCGCCAGCATTGGTGGATGTGGGGAGAGAGATCGCGGAGTTTTGAGAGCGGATGATCTGGACGTCTGTCCATAAGAGACAGTAAATTTGTAAGACTGGATGTCATGAACTGCTATATATATTATGACTTTTGAACACTATTAAGGTAAATACATTGTTTGTTCTTTATCAAAATCTTTCATTTGCTAACTATTCCTATCAGTAGTTAGTGACTTCAGTAGTTAGAATCTTTTATTTAGCTGGCAGTATTGGCGCTCTTTGTATTGCAGTAGTTCGAGTAACGAAGATTTTTGCGAGGTAAGTGATTTGTGAAAGGTATAGGCTAATGTTAGTCAGAGTCATTCTTTTGTAGGGATTATTGAAAGTCAGATTGAGTTGCGCTAAAAATATTGTGTGTAAGTTTAGTGTTGTTCAGAATAAGGTAAGAGAGTAATGTCTGAGTGCGTTCCATTTTGCTCAGTTGTTTGAAAATCAAATAACGTAAGGGGTTTATCAGCACAATCATTCATAAATTTTTCTAAGGCGACGTTTCATACGTCGACCCTTAGCCGAGGATACCTCACTGGAATCTTCTGATTTAGTGTAGCTTTTGTTTATTGCTAGCGCCTAATTGTAGAGAGAATCTCCTTCGTAGTTGCAGTATTTCATTGTTGTACAGTAAAACAATTGTGGCATTCATGTAGATTTGCACCAAGTATTTCGCAGCTGCGCTTGCGATTAACTAGATATTATTTTCAGTGCTAAGTTAATGTGTTTTCTTATTTTTGCTCTTAAAATTGTGCTTTTCTGTGTTATCGTGTGAAATATTGTGACAATTATGGCGTGTGAAAAACGTAACACTACGCACCAAAGTAAACTGAGAAATGACAGTGAAGACGAAAGCAGTGTGTTAGCGCCACTGTGTAATGAATTAACTAATGTTCAACATAGTAATTTGGTAATTGTGCATAGGGAAATGGAGCGGGCGGCAAATAATGGTGTAGACAGTGAAACAATTAGTGAACAGGGGAGCATTATCGATCGATCGGTCAGCAACAGCTCGCCTCAGGAATCCGAAATGACAGGACACAATCTTGCAAATACTGCAGATTCAGGTTTTGGTCCTCACCGTTTTCTCAAATAAGACACATTTTCTGCTTGTCAAAATGTGAATGTCACCAGTGAAAATGCACTGCCAAAAAGCACAGAGAAACAGAATCCAGACACTAATACATGATTACTGCAATTAATGCAACAAATGAAACAAAATCAGAGACAAACATAGCAAAAGATACACACAATGGAACAAAATCAGAGACAAACACAGCAACAGCTCAATGGAACTCAATGGAACAAACGCTTGAACAAACACGTGAAGTTTTAACTGCAGAGTTACTTAAAATCGAATATAAATGTCGAAAAGTCTGTAATTACGTAAAAACACAAATTTGTGAGCATTTTCAACCTATTTTTTCGCGTCATGAAAATGCATTACAGAATCACGAAGCAGCCATGAAAGAACTGCTAACTATTGTTCATGAAAATCACGACACCTTGCAAGCTAAAATTGACTCAGTTGCATCTACCGATTCGGTTACGCAACTTGCAAAAACTCAGGAAAACTTAAAGGACACAGTAGATACGATTTCAACACAAATGGACACTCTGAAACTTGGTTCAGAAAAACACACTGAGGAAATCAGTTCACTATCGGAGAAAGTGGCCGAACTTTCGGATCAGTTCACTAACTTATGATGATGATGATGATGATGATGATCTGAATGACACATGACCCGTAGCCTTCACTGACACAGAAGAGTATGAACAAATTAGAAAATTCAAACAAAATCAAAATCAAATCAATACACAGTACAAAAGAGAAATCCGGGAAGTACAAGATCAGTTGACACAGGTAATTCAAGAATTACATATTTCAGAGGACACTCGCGCTCCAATACGGGAAGAGGGACATAGAAATACGGAACAGCCACAAAATAATAACACAGGGCACTTCGGAAATTATTAAAGAAATTGGCAAGGTACACCGAATTTTGAGATGGAACCGCCGAAAAGAAGTAACAATGACCGATGTGCGAATCGCCGACATGATGATTTTGACTATAAGCTGTTCATTACTACACGTAAATTCAAAACATTTAAGAATTCTGGCAGCTGTAAGAATGCGATCGGTTATTCACGATTGTCACAGTGAAGGAGAATTTTATCATGCCTTCCTCTCAGCATATTGTTCTCAAGCTACACAAGACCGAGTAAAACATAGCATCATAATGATGAAACATTTCGAACAATCTAAATTTTCCAGTCTTGTGAAATATTTTGAAGACATTTTGCACAAGAATCAGTACCTGTCAAACCCATACAACCCCTCAGAGCTCATCCGCATTTGCTTAATCAAATTGCCTGAACATTTGCGACATATTATTTTGGCAGGACGTTGCAAAGCCGACATTGAAACTTTTCAGGGACTCTTACAAGACTTGGAAATTGACACTAACAATCGCGGGACGCGAAAACAGGAACACAACAATTACAGCTCACATCCGTCACAATTCCGCGATGAAAGAAACAATAACTGGACACGACAAGGCTATTCTTACAACGTAAATCGTGACCAAAACAGACACCACCCGTATGACAACCGTTGGCATAGTAGTAATAATTACAGAGAAAGATTGTATTTCCATATTAATGAATGTGACAGTCACAGTGAAGGAGAATTTTATCATGCCTTCCTCTCAGCATATTGGTCTCAAGCTACACAGGACCGAGTAAAACATAGCATCATAATGATGAAACATTTCGAACAATCTAATTTTCCAGTCTTGCGAAATATTTTGGAGACATGTTGCACAAGACAATATGGGAACCAAAACAATTATTATCAAGGGAGACAGAATAACTTCAGACACAACGGTCCACCACGCAGTTACGACTAGGGAGAAGTTCGCCACCACGTGACCGACAAGAAATTAATTATAGAAATTACCGACATGACGACAGACGATATAATTATAACGACAGACCTGAATTTCATCAGAACTGGCGAGATTCAAGCAGGGCAGGGCCTTCTCATCGAGATGAATTTGTAGAAGTTAGGTCTTCTAATCCTAATAACGACGCGCGCCAACAAAGAGACAGACAATGACTCGCACCACAGGCAGCCACGTGCGCCGGCTGGCTCAGAGAAAAATAACATAGACGCTAACCTTTGGAAAAACTCCACTATTCTTTACCGACTCATACCGCATGATAATTGCGTTCAAGTTGAAACTCTGAGTACTATGAAGAGTAAATGTTTACACCACATTTCACATGTAAAACCATTTATTGAGGGATAATCTGCTTTTTAACTTAGTCTTTGCTATAAAATTTTTCACTTCACGTTACTAGTATGCTTTGTCAAACTTAGAAACTGTTAACATCCAACAATGTTTGAAGTTAAATATCCAGTCAAGAACCAAGAGAACTTATTTAAACAGAAATTACAAATGCTTTGTTATAGTGAACAGACGACACAGTGTTGATATGTGTACATTCTTGCTTGTTAGTTGCACGATTGTGTAACGACTATAGGGCTTACATACTTAGAAAATATACTGCTAATGAGATTTTAATGCAGTATTTTGGTTTACATGAAAATAAATTCTCGATTTAAAGTACTTTCTGAGAGATACCAGATGACACAGTGGTTAGTTTATGTGACAGCTACACGATTATATCACGACGCTACTAATGAATGACAATTTACATTGTTGCTTTTGCGGTGTATCTGTACAGTTTTTCTGTATTATTCTGGAAAGTAAAACATGTTTTAGTAGTAACTTTTGTGGTATAGCTACAATGAGACAGCCTTTTTCGTAGCACAGCAATACGTTACAGTGTAGTACTTTCTTGATCACGGTACTGTATGTAATAACTACGATATCTATACGCGTAGCATTTCGCTTTTGTGTATTACGAGGTAAGTACATTGACTTCCACAGAACTTTGCTTATGGATGACGATAATTACGACACTTGGCACATTTTTTACCCTTAAGTAATGACAGAGATTATGTTACAACAAGACGCACAATTTAGCGCGGCAGTACACGTATTTGAGCAATTAATTTTGTACTTAAAACATTTATTTTTAACGATTTTTGAATTACAACGAAACAAAGGTTTTCTGTGATACATTTCATTCCATTGCAGCAATCTGTAACACCTGAGGGTATAATTACATTAATCCTCAGGGGGGTACACGCTTACTTTGTGTACCATGTGTTTGGCAAGCACAAGGAGCCCTAGCTAATATGGTATTTGCTTATACAACTTCACACATCGGTACCATATTTCTCTAACACATAAATTACACAGCTATCTGATCATTTAACTGAGAGAGACAAACATTTATTTTACTACATCAGTGACAGATGTTTACGTAACTACACAGTTGGATAATTTCACACTTATGAAATTCTATTTCGTCTGCACTCTGTGAACTGTTCATATTTTTTGGAACCATTGTGATACTATGAGAGCTTTGAATGACGTATTTGGTATGGGATCATGATTTTTAAAGTACATTTGAGGTAGATGACACTATTTAAATGAGCAGAGAATTTTTCTAGGTTTTGAAATTATTGCAGAAAGCTACAACGTTTTTGAGATTTGGCTGAGTTTTTATGATGTTATTACGATGACAATGTGTATTATGCTGTTGAGGTATGTTTATGATGAATAAGCTGATGCTATATGAGGAATCTGATTATGCTATGTATTTATTATGATGAAATATTGAAGTGTCGACGCAAGATTGACGTGTCGACGAATATGTATATGTGTAATAAAGTAAGGAATAATGAGTAGTGGTTAGGGACTCTGGTTTCTGAAAAAGGATGTTGGAAACCAAGAATCGTACTTTAAGAGTTGTGAATTTTGTGTATATGCGTGAATGCATCGCAATGCTGGCGAAAATTTTTTGGACACTGTTATATGTACAGGATTTTGTTTCTACACATTTGTAACGCAAATTTTCGACCTGTGAAGATTTTATATGAGACTGTCACTGTAGTGGAAACTGCTGCCGTAAATATTTCAGTAGAGAAGGTAGATGACCTTGACGTAATGTGCTGTGGAGGCCCATATGAGCGACAGTCACCTGGAAAAAAAGCCATTAGTGTGTGCTTTTCAGAGGCACAGGTGGAGAAATAAGGAGGCCATTAACCACACTATTAACATTCCTTTATAGAAAGCATCGCAAATACGACATGCTCAAACCTGAAAACATGTGATTACACTGTGGACCTCTATATTTACTAAAATGATTAATGAAATGATGAGAAACATTTTACATATAATACACAGTACAAAAGAGAAATCCGGGAAGTACAAGATCAGTTGACACAGGTAATACAAGAATTACATATTTCAGAGAGGACTCGCACTGCAACACGGGAAGAGGGACTTAGAAATATGGAAAAGTCACAAAATAATAACACAGGGCATTTCGGAAATTATGAAAGAAATTGGCAAGGCGCACTAAATTTTTGGATTGAACAGCCGAAACGAAGTAACAATGACCGATATGCGACTCGCCATCATGATGATTTTGACTATAAGTTGTTCATTACTACATGTAAATTCAAAACATTTAAGAATTCTGGCAACGGCATTCATCCACAAGCGTGGCTTCATCACTTATCTCATTGTTATCCTCCCAACTGGTCACTGGAGCACAGGTTAGAATTTATGTGTGGCTACTTAGAGAATGAACCAGCTGAAGAATGCGATCAGTCATTCACGATTGTCACAGTGAAGGAGAATTTTATCATGCCTTCCTCTCAGCATATTGGTCTCAAGCTACACAAGACCGAGTAAAACATAGCATCATAATGATGAAACATTTCGAACAATCGGAATTTTCTAGTCTTGTTACAGAAGAATCAGTATCTTTAAAACCCATACAGCCTCTCAGAACTCATCCGCATTTGCTTAATCAAATTGCCTGAACATTTACGACATATTATTTTGGCAGGACGTTGCGAAGACGACATTGAAGCTTTTCAGGGACTCTTACAAGAATTTGAAATTGTCACTGACAATCGCGGAACGCGAAAACTGGAGCACAACAATTACTGGTCACATCCGTCACAAATCCGCGATGAAAGAAATAAGAACTGGACATGACAAGGCTATTCTTACAACGTAAATCATGACCAAAACAGACACCACCCGTATGACAACCGTTGGCAGAGTAGTAATAATTACAGGGAGAGATCACCTCTCCGCAGTAATGGCTATCACAGAGACAATGAGAGAAACAGACAATATGGGAACCAAAATAATTATTATCAAGGGAGACAGAATAACTTCAGACGCAACGATCCACCGCGCAGTTACGATTCCAGGAGAAATTCTCCACCACATGACCGACAAACAAGAAACTATGTAAACTACCGACAAAACGACAGACCTGAATTCCATCAGAACTGGCGGGATTCAAACAGGGCAGGGCCCTCTCGACAAGGTGAGTTTGTAGAAGTTAGATCTCCAAATTCCAATAACGACGCGCGCCAGCAAAGAGATAATAGGCAATGACTCACACCGCTGGTAGCTACAAAACGTACTTATGAAGCTGACGTCGTAGCTGCCGTGGCTAGTAATTACGTAAAAATGGAAGACATTAGGAACATCTTACGCCAGGAACACAACGTAAAACATAACAACATTGCATATCCTGTAATTCACATTACAGTAAATGACGTAAAATTTACGGCAGTACTTGACTCTGACAGTCCCATTTCAATAATTAGTGAAACAGCCTTTAGCAAATGCAACAAATCGGACGATTGCCCCACACTTCCGTTACGTACGATTAAATTACAAGGTGCAATCGTTGGAGAAAGTGTGGATGTATGCCAACAAACCAACTTAGAATTCTTTTGTCAAAGCCACAGTTTCTCTATGAACTTCGTTATTGTTTCATTACTGTCAACAGAAATTATACTGGGAATAGACTTTTTGAATGAATACAAAGCAATCTTAAAACTTTAATGATGCTGAAATAATTATAGAGAAAGATGGTAAGTCAATAGCTTTGAAATTCGAAGATTGGCTCTCAAACCATTTGAGTTAATTCAGAATAAAATTCAAACAATTGAGAATTGTAATGACACTGATAAGCAGGACCTTTTTGAGATTTTACAAGCTCGTTCCACAGTTTTTACTCACAAAACAGGAACAATCAAGGGATTTCAATACCAATGTCGTGTTCGTGAGCATGCTAAATTTTCTGTTAGACCATACATAATTCCGGCACATTATAGGGACCGTGTTAGAACAGAAATACAATCTATGCTTGACGAGGGCATTATTGAGCCTGCAGTAAGCTCATACAACAATCAATTACATGTTGTTGAGAAGAAATATGGATCGATCAGGCTTGTCTTAGATTCGAGACAAATCAATACTATCATCATTCCTGAAACAGACAAGCCGCAAACGTTGGAAGAACTTCTTCAAAATTTTAATGGTGTAATAGTGTTGTCTTCCATTGATCTCAGATCCAGCTTTTATCAGATTGAACTTCATCCAGAATGTAGAAAATACACAGCTTTCCTTTGTTTCGGCGTTTGTTATCAGTTTCGGAAACTTCCTTTTGGTTTGAACATTTCTTCGGCAGCATTCATTCGTGGGCTAAATTCCATATTACCCGAGTTCTTAAAACGTCACATCACCTTATATGTCGACGATATTCTAATAGCAGAACCTTCATGGTAACAACATAATCGCATCCTCAACAGTTTGTTACGTATTTTTGTAGAATCTGGAATTACAGTTAACTTTGAAAAGTCTGAATTCGGTAGGTCAAAGGTGAGGTTTTTGGGACATATTATTTCTTCTGAAGGCATTTAGCCGGATCCTGAAAAGTTAGAAGCAATCAGAGCCATTCCAGTTCCATCCACAAAAAAACAAGTCCGCAGTTTTCTAGGTTTCGTAAATTTTTACCGTCGTTTTCTGAATATACAAATTCTAGCTGCACCAAAACTTTGTTCTCTCACTGGAAAAAATACTATTTGGAACTGGGATGAAGAAGCACAGTTGGAATTCAACTCTTTCAAAGAAGCGCTACTTGACGCACCAATACTAGCTCATCCAGATCTCTCACAAGAATTCTGCCTTAGCACGGATTCTTCCAAAGTTGGTCTTGGTGCCAATTTATTTCAAGGAGCCATAGAAAATGACACTATTGTTCAGAAAACCATTGCTTTTGCTAGCCGAGTGCTAGCAAAATCTGAAAACAATTATTCCGTTACTGAATTAGAAGCTTTAGCTATCGTTTGGGCTTTTAACAAATAACGTTACTTTCTTTCTGGTAAGCACGTAAAAGTATACGGTGATCCTCGTGCATTACAATTTCTTATGTCTTCAAAATCAAATCATGACAGGTTAAAACGTTGGGCATTGTTTCTGCAAGAATTCCACTTCACATTAGTCTATATTCCCGGCAAGGAGAACATTGTTGCGGACGCACTGTCACGCGCACCGGCTGGGCTTGATAAAAGTAACACAGAAGGCAACCTTGAGAAAAATTTCAGTATTCTTTACATTCAGAAAGTCGCCTTTGAAAACTTCAGCACCATTGCTCATGAACAAGATAAAGATCCGATTTGGAAAGACATCAAAAGTAAATGGCACGAAAAGACACACACTCAGAGTCGGCATTATTATCTGGTCAGAAACAACAAACTCTTCAAACGCTGCACTGTTGATGACAAGCTGTGGGTACTTTGAATTCTTGACGATTTTGTTAATAAGCTTATTTGGTACATTCATTTCAGCTATGCACATTTTGATCCACGAAAATGTTATCATATTCTTCGGACGACTTGTTATTTTAACAATATTGAAAAGAGAATTCGAAGAGTCTTGTCTATTTGTAAACTTTCTCAAAAAGCTAAACCATCTACTATCTCACATCGTGCTCTGTTGTTTCCTATCATTCCTTCTAAATTAAAAGAATTTGCTGCTATTGATCTCTTGGGACCCCTTGTCAGAACATCTAATGGATTTTCGTACGTTCTAGTCGCTGTTGAGCTTACTTCAAAATTTGTTTCTTTCACTCCATTACGTAAAGCCACTGAACGGTCTGTATCCAACGCATTTGTTAAAAATTTCTTACGTGAAGTTGGACATGTTAGTAAAGTCATTTCAGACAATGGACCGCAATTCAGGTCTGCTGTTTGGTCACGCATGCTTCGGAACCATAAAATCAAACCTGTTTTTATTTCATTGTACTCACCACACTGTAACCCACCTGAACGGATTGTGAAAGAAATTCAATAAGCTTTGCAGACTTTATTGTCACAGAAGGCATCAGTATTGGGACAGATACTTACAATTATTTAAAAACGTGTTGAATGAAATGCCTCATGACTCCACTGCTTTACCACCTATTCTTGTACTGAAGAATGAAGAACCACCGAACAGAGAGCTTGTACCTTTTCCGAATACACGTAAACTTCGACACAAAGACGTAACTGATTCGGCTATTAAAAATATAAATTCTGCTGCAGACAAAAAGAGAAAACTACACGGTAAAGCAAATGCAAAGAAACTGTATATTAGTCAGAAAGTTCTCGTTAAAGCTCATTCATTGTCACATAAGAAGAACCACTTGAGTCACAAATTCTTTCTGGTTTACAATGGACCTTACAGAATCACATGATAATTGCGTTGAAGTTGAAACTCTGCGTACTAGGAAGAGTAAAGGTTTACACCATATTTCACATGTAAAACCGTTTATTGAAAGTTAATCTGCTTTTTAACTTAGTCTTTGCAATAAAATTTTTCACTTCACATTACTAGTATGCTTTGTCAGACTTAGAAACTGTTTAACATGCAACTACGTTTTAAAGTTAACTATCCAGGCTAGAACATAGGGAACATATTTAGACAGTAATTACGAATGCATTGTTATAGTGAACAGACGACACAGTGTTATTGTGTGTGTACATTCTTGCTTGTTAGTTGTACGATTACGTAATGACTATAAGGCTCACATACTTACAACATATACCAGTACTGCTAACGAGATTTTAATGCAACATTTTGGTTTACTTGAGAATACGAGAATTTTTTTTAGTTTTTGTTATTATTGCAGAAAGCTACGACGTTTTTGAGATTTGACTGAGAAGTTATGATGTTATTTTTACGACGACAATGTGTATTATGCTGTTGAGGTATGTTTATGATCAATAAGCTGTGCTATATGAGGAATTTGATTATGCTACATATTTATAATGAAATATTGAAGAATATCGACGAATATGTATATGTGTAATAAGGTACGGAATAATGAGTAGTGGTTAGGGATGCTGATTTGTGAAAAAGGATGTTGGAAACCAAGAATCGTACTTTAAGAGTTATGAAATGTGTGTAAATGCTTGAATGTATTACAATGCCACCGAAAATTTCTTTGACTCTGTTATATTTATAGGATTTTGTTTCTACACATTTGTAACGCAAATTCTCAACCTGTGAAATTTTTTTATTTGAGACTGTCACTGCTGTCGTAAATATTTCGGTAAGAAAGTTAAGTGACCTTCACGAAATGCGTCGTGGGCGCCCAGGCGTGCCACCTGCCTGGAGAAAAAGCCATTAGGTGGAGAAAAAGTGGCCATTAACCTCGCTATTGACATTCCTTTGTAGAAAGCATAGCAAATATGACACGCTATTACTTGGAAACATATGATCATACTGTGGAGCTCGTACTTTGTGCTACTTACTGAAATGCTTATGAATTGATGGGAAATATTCTTACATCTGCACACCTGGTTGTGACAAGTGTCTTTCTACGAGAATTGAGAGAATTTCTACTGACTTACGAAATGCCACATGACTATTGAATGACATTGTTCTGCTTTGCTTTACATAGTTGGTTATTTCATTTGATATCTGTTTTCCAGCTGTGTTGCAGCATTGGTTTTATAAAATAAAATTAAATGCATTTGCTAATGTGAACACTTTCTATCAACAGATCTATTAAATAATAATTTTATGATCCACATTCTTCGAAAAAGGAGCACTTGGAAAGGAAAGAACAATAAAAAGGGACTAATAACAGTAACTGCATACATAATTTCCTTTTCAAGTACTTGGTAATTTTTTCGTAGAATACATTGTTGTGCACCACTTTAATTACATGGACATTAAGATGTGAATAGACATTTCCCTTATCTACAATGTCGTCTTTAGTGTAATATTTTTTCTGCCCTTGGGTTTGTCATGTTTAGATACAAGTTATTGCATTTGCTGCTGCTGTTTGCCAGGCATAGTGCTACTGAATTCACTTTGTATTACTCTGTTAAGCCAGTTTTACTACTGATTTATTTTTCTTGTTGCTGCACATTGGCTCGTATTTGTTGTAATGTTGCATTTGCTCTGCTAATTTAGATATACTGCCGCTTGCTTTGCCAATTTGCATTTTTTTGTCATTGCTGTTTGTGTTAATTTGTTGTGTGTTGCTGCATTGCCTCGTCCCTTAGTTTAGCATTTGAGATCAGTAGGTTTAAGTTAGCTTAAGAGGGGGTAGACTATATAAGAGAGTGAGTTGTGAGGAATTGGAAGAAAGGCATTGATAAGGTATTAAAAAAAGTGAAATAAGAGGAAACATCTATGAAATGAAGTTTTGGGATGGACTGCAGTACCAAATGCCACACTGAAAACAAACACTGACCTGTCCTTTATGTTATTCCACTATGTGTCTGTGTACCTAGTGTATTTTTGTTCTTCCTGTCTTTATGTGTTTTGTCTGATAAGGCTTATGTTGTAGAATTTTTCTAATACTCAGCTACATTCACTATGATGAGGAATACTGTTATCCTCAAGCATAATTTGCATTTATAATACGTTATTTACTTTGTAAAGATGTTTAGACATTATTTATGTCTGTTTTATTTTAAAGCTCACGTGTGAAGTTGATGCTTCGGAAGTGATTCAGACCTTTTATGTATTTACTTATGTCATAATTCCTGTAACACTGATGTATCTGTTTATTTCTATTCTTTTGTAAAGCCTCTGTTACTACAAATGTTATCTGTATTGTTATGTTCTTTAATGATGTATTTTGTACCTTGTAATTGTATTCTTATATTGTAAATTTATAATTGCATAGACACCAGTTCTTCAAATTAAGTTACATTTGAAACTTCCTGGCAGATTAAAACCGTTTGCCCGACCGAGACTCGAACTCGGGACCTTTGCCTTTCGCGGGCAAGTGCTCTACTGGCAGAAGTAAAGCTGTGAAGCCGGGCGTGAGTCGTGCTTCGGTAGCTCAGATGGTAGAGCACTTGCCCGCGAAAGGCAAAGGTCCCGAGTTCGAGTCTCGGTCGGGCACACGGTTTTAATCTGCCAGGAAGTTTCATATCAGCGCACACTCCGCTGCAGAGTGAAAATCTCATTCTGGTAAGTTACATTTCACTGCACACGTTTCTGTTGGTCATAGCATATGCACAATAGATGAGAAGGTGGGACTGTTATTGTTTGCACGTGTGATGATAATTCAGCAAGGGACTGGTTAACAGCATTGCTGTTTCTAAGGACAATTCCAAAAACTTTGTGAGTGCACAAGTGGTGGTTTTTTTTTTTTTTTTTTTTTTTTTTTGGTCTTCACTGTACTGACTGGTTTGATGCGGCCCGCCACGAATTCCTTTCCTGTGCTAATCTCTTCATCTCAGAGCAGCACTTGCAACCTACGTCCTCAATTATTTGCTTGACGTATTCCAATCTCTGTCTTCCTCTACAGTTTTTGCCCTCTACATCTCCCTCTAGTACCATGGAAGTCATTCCCTCATGTCTTAGCAGATGCCCTATCATCCTGTACCTTCTCCTTATCAGTGTTTTCCACGTATTCCTTTCCTCTCCGATTCTGCGTAGAACCTCCCTATTCCTTACCTTATCAGTCCACCTAATTTTCAACATTCGTCTATAGCACCACATCTCAAATGCTTCGATTCTCTTCTGTTCCGGTTTTCCCACAGTCCATGTTTCACTACCATACAATGCTGTACTCCAGGTGTACATCCTCAGAAATTTCTTCCTCAAATTAAGGCCGGTATTTGATATTAGTAGACTTCTCGTGGCCAGAAATGCCTTTTTTGCCATAGCGAGTTTGCTTTTGATGTCCTCCTTGCTCCGTCCGTCATTGGTTATTTTACTGCCTAGGTAGCAGAATTCCTTAACTTCATTGACATCGTGACCATCAATCCTGATGTTTAAGTTTCTCGCTGTTCTCATTTCTACTACTTCTCATTACCTTCGTCTTTCTCCGATTTACTCTCAAACCATACTGTGTACTCATTAGACTGTTCATTCCGCTCAGCAGATCATTTAATTCTTCTTCACTTTCACTCAGGATGCAATGTCATCAGCGAATCATTGATATCCTTTCACCTTGTATTTTAATTCCATTCCTGAACCTTTCTTTTATTTCCATCATTGCTTCCTCGATGTACAGATTGAAGAGTAGGGGTGAAAGGCTACAGCCTTGTCTTACACCCTTCTTAATACGAGCACTTCGTTGTTGGTCGTTCACTCTTATTATTCCCTCTAGGTTGTTGTACATATTGTATATGACCCGTCTCTCCCTATAGCTTACCCCTACTTTCTTCAGAATCTCGAACAGCTTGCACCATTTTATATTGCCGAACGCTTTTTCCAGGTCGACAAATCCTATGAAAGTGTCTTGATTTTTCTTTAGCCTTGCTTCCATTATTAGCCGTAACGTCAGAATTGCCTCTCTCGTCCCTTTACTTTTCCTAAAGCCAAACTGATCGTCACCTAGCGCATTCTCAATTTTCTTTTCCATTCTTCTGTATATTATTCTTGGAAGCAGCTTCGATGCATGAGCTGTTAAGCTGATTGTGCGATAATTCTCGCACTTGTCAGCTCTTGCCGTCTTCGGAACTGTGTGGATGGTGCTTTTCCGAAAGTCAGATGGTATGTCGCCAGACTCATATATTCTACACACCAACGTGAATAGTCGTTTTGTTGCCACTTCCCCCAATGATTTTAGAAATTCTGATGGAATGTTATCTATCCCTTCTGCCTTATTTGACCGTAAGTCCTCCAAAGCTCTTTTAAATTCCGATTCTAATACTGGATCCCCTATCTCTTCTAAATCGACTCCTGTTTCTTCTTCTATCACATTAGACAAATCTTCACCCTCATAGAGGCTTTCAATGTATTCTTTCCACCTATCTGCTCTCTCCTCTGCATTTGACAGTGGAATTCCCGTTGCACTCTTAATGTTAGCACCGTTGCTTTTAATGTCACCAAAGGTTGTTTTGACTTTCCTGTATACTGAGTCTGTCCTTCCGACAATCATATCTTTTTCGATGTCTTCACATTTTTCCTGCAGCCATTTCGTCTTAGCTTCCCTGCACTTCCTATTTATTTCATTCCTCAGCGACTTGTATTTCTGTATTCCTGATTTTCCCGGAACGTGTTTGTACTTCCTCCTTTTATCAATCAACTGAAGTATTTCTTCTGTTACCCATGGTTTCTTCGCAGCTACCTTCTTTGTACCTATGTTTTCCTTCCCAACTTCGTGATGGTCCTTCTTAGAGATGTCCATTCCTCTTCAACTGTACTGCCTACTGCGCTATTCCTTATTGCTGTATCTATAGCGTTAGAGAACTTCAAACGTATCTCGTCATTCCTTAGTACTTCCGTATCCCACTTCTTTGCGTATTGATTCTTCCTGACTACTGTCTTGAACTTCAGCCTACTCTTCATCACTACTATATTGTGATCTGAGTCTATATCTGCTTCTGGGTACGCCTTACAATCCAGTATCTGATTTCGAAATCTCTGTCTGACCATGATGTAATCTAATTTAAATCTTCCCGCATCTCCCGGCCTTTTCCAAGTATACCTCCTCCTCTTGTGATTCTTGAACAGGGTATTCGCTACTACTAGCTGAAACTTGTTACAGAACTCAATTAGTCTTTCTCCTCTTTCATTCCTCGTCCCAAGCCCATATTCTCCTGTAATAACAATGACGAGATACGTTTGAAGTTCTCTAACGCTATAGATACAGCAATAAGGAATAGCGCAGTAGGCAGTGCAGTTGAAGTGGTATGGACATCTCTAAAAAGAGCCATCACAGAAGTTGGGAAGGAAAACATAGGTACAAAGAAGGTAGCTGCGAAGAAACCATGGGTAACAGAAGAAATACTTCAGTTGATTGATGAAAGGAGGAAGTACAAACATGTTCCGGGAAAATCAGGAATACAGAAATACAAGTCGCTGAGGAATGAAATAAATAGGAAGTGCAGGGAAGCTAAGACGAAATGGCTGCAGGAAAAATGTGAAGACATCGAAAAAGATATGATTGTCGGAAGGACAGACTCAGCATACAGGAAAGTCAAAACAACCTTTGGTGACAATAAAAGCAACGGTGCTAACATTAAGTGTGCAACGGAAATTCCACTGTTAAATGCAGAGGAGAGAGCAGATAGGTGGAAAGAATACATTGAAAGCCTCTATGAAGGTGAAGATTTGTCTGATGTGATAGAAGAAGAAACAGGAGTCGATTTAGAAGAGATAGGGGATCCAGTATTAGAATCGGGATTTAAAAGAGCTTTGGAGGACTTACGGTCAAATAAGGCAGAAGGGATAGATAACATTCCATCAGAATTTCTAAAATCATTGGGGGAAGTGGCAACAAAACGACTATTCACGTTGGTGTGTAGAATATATGAGTCTGGCGACATACCATCTGACTTTCGGAAAAGCACCATCCACACAGTTCCGAAGACGGCAAGAGCTGACAAGTGCGAGAATTATCGCACAATCAGCTTAACAGCTCATGCATCGAAGCTGCTTCCAAGAATAATATACAGAAGAATGGAAAAGAAAATTGAGAATGCGCTAGGTGACGATCAGTTTGGCTTTAGGAAAAGTAAAGGGACGAGAGAGGCAATTCTGACGTTACGGCTAATAATGGAAGCAAGGCTAAAGAAAAATCAAGACACTTTCATAGGATTTGTCGACCTGGAAAAAGCGTTCGACAATATAAAATGGTGCAAGCTGTTCGAGATTCTGAAGAAAGTAGGGGTAAGCTATAGGGAGAGACGGGTCATATACAATATGTACAACAACCTAGAGGGAATAATAAGAGTGAACGACCAACAACGAAGTGCTCGTATTAAGAAGGGTGTAAGACAAGGCTGTAGCCTTTCACCCCTACTCTTCAATCTGTACATCGAGGAAGCAATGATGGAAATAAAAGAAAGGTTCAGGAATGGAATTAAAATACAAGGTGAAAGGATATCAACGATTCGCTGATGACATTGCTATCCTGAGTGAAAGTGAATAAGAATTAAATGATCTGCTGAGCGGAATGAACAGTCTAATGAGTACACAGTATGGTTTGAGAGTAAATCGGAGAAAGACGAAGGTAATGAGAAGTAGTAGAAATGAGAACAGCGAGAAACTTAACATCAGGATTGATGGTCACGATGTTAATGAATTTAAGGAATTCTGCTACCTAGGCAGTAAAATAACCAATGACGGACGGAGCAAGGAGGACATCAAAAGCAAACTCGCTATGGCAAAAAAGGCATTTCTGGCCACGAGAAGTCTACTAATATCAAATACCGGCCTTAATTTGAGGAAGAAATTTCTGAGGATGTACGTCTGGAGTACAGCATTGTATGGTAGTGAAACATGGACTGTGGGAAAACCGGAACAGAAGAGAATCGAAGCATTTGAGATGTGGTGCTATAGACGAATGTTGAAAATTAGGTGGACTGATAAGGTAAGGAATGAGGAGGTTCCACGCAGAATCGGAGAGGAAAGGAATACGTGGAAAACACTGATAAGGAGAAGGTACAGGATGATAGGACATCTGCTAAGACATGAGGGAGTGTTTCCCTGGTACTAGAGGGAGCTGTAGAGGGCAAAAACTGTAGAGGAAGACAGAGATTGGAATACGTCAAGCAAATAATTGAGAACGTAGGTTGCAAGTGCTACTCTGAGATGAAGAGGTTAGCACAGGAAAGGAATTCGTGGCGGGCCGCATCCAACCAGTCAGTAGACTGATGACCAAAAAAAAAAAACCTTTTCTTCTACTCCTTCCCCTACAACTGCATTCCAGTCACCCATTACTATTAGATTTTTGTCCCCCTTTACATACTGCATTACCCTTTCAATATCCTTATACACTTTCTCTATCAGTTCATCTTCAGCTTGCGACGTCGGCATGTATACCTGAACTATCGTTGTCGGTGTTGGTCTGTTGACGATTCTGATTAGAACAACCCGGTCACTGAACTGTTCACAGTAACACACCCTCTGCCCTACCTTCCTATTCATAACGAATCCTACACCTGTTATACCATTTTCTGCTGCTGTTGATATTACCCGATACTCATCTGACCAGAAATCCTTGTCTTCCTTCCACTTCACTTCACTGACCCCTACTATATCTAGATTGAGCCTTTGCATTTCCCTTTTCAGATTTTCTAGTTTCCCTACCACATTCAAGCTTCTGACATTCCACGCTCCGACTCGTAGAACGTTATCCTTTCGTTGATTATTCAATCTTTTTCTCATGGTAACCTCCCCCTTGGCAGTCCGCTCCCAGAGATCCGAATGGGGGACTATTCCGGAATCTTTTGCCAATGGAGAGATCATCATGACACTTCTTCAATTACAGGCCACATGTCCTGTGGATACACGTTATGTGTCTTTAATGCAGTGCTTTCCATTGCCTTCTGCATCTTCATGTCGTTGATCATTGCTAATTCTTCCGCCTTTAGGGGCAATTTCCCACCCCTAGGACAAGAGAATGCCCTGAACCTCTATCCGCTCCTCCGCCCTCTTTGACAAGGCCGTTGGCAGAATGAGGCTAACTTCTTATGCCGCCAATGCTGATTATTTATTCGGCCGCCAATGCTGATTATTTATCAAAATTTAGGCAGTGGCGGGGATCGAACCCGGGACCGAAGACGTTTTGATTATGAATCAAGGACGCTACACCCTTTTTTTTTTTTTTTTTACTCGGGGCGGACGTTACAAGAAATCCGTTAAAATTGATCGTTGGTTCCTTGACTCAGTTTTTTTTTATTACAGAGAGCACGCAGCCCTCTGACCGAACACGCTGAGTTACCGTGCCGGCTCCCCTAGACCACCGGTCTACCACTTGCTATATTGTCCGCAAGGCTCCTCGATGGTGATTGTGCACCTGCACCGTCGCAACAGATGGCTGCTGGCCATCTCTACAAGGACTACAGTGGGTCTGCATCTTTGATGACCCACCAATTCCATTATTTCTACAAGGACTGCAGAGGGTCTGCACCTCTGGTGGCCCACCAATACCATAATCTCTACCAGTATTACAGTGGGTCTGCGCTGTGATGACCTATCTACCAATTTTCTTCATCTTCGACTGACTCTACTGTGGGTTTGCTCTGTTGTCGCCCATTACCTGGCTGCATGTCAAGAGTCAGCACTGTCTTTCTGTTGGAAGGACAACACTACTTCTTCAAGACTGCGTGGAAATCCACTACTTCCGTGTGCATTTTCTTCTAGTGCTCATCCTTTGAAAAAAAAAAAACCACTGCGATTTTACTGTGATCAATGATCATGACTGTCTTTATGGAGTGTGAGAAAATCTTTGCTTTTGACCAACAGTGTATCAGTAAGTGTGTGCATTGGATATCTTTCTTATTGTAATTATGAAAAATTTCTTCAAATCTGTATTGGCCACTGCCCAAAACAATTTGCAAAATTTTTTGTGGGGAGCATGGGGGCTATATAAGTAGGCTGTTTAGGTTTTTATGTTGGTAACGCCCCGTAGCGCTCTGTATGAAAATCACTGGCTGTGCTGTGTGCAGTCTGTGGCTGGATGGCATTGTTGAAATATTCTCTATTGTAGTGTTGGGCAGTTGGCTGTTAACAGCGCGTAGCGTTGCGCAGTTGGAGGTGAGCCGCCAGCATTGGTGGATGTGGGGAGAGAGATCGCGGAGTTTTGAGAGCGGATGATCTGGACGTCTGTCCATAAGAGACAGTAAATTTGTAAGACTGGATGTCATGAACTGCTATATATATTATGACTTTTGAACACTATTAAGGTAAATACATCCCCCAGGCTGTGGCTAAGCCATGTCTCCGCTATATCCTTTCTTTCAGGAGTGCTAGTTCTGCAAGGTTCGCAGGAGAGCTTCTGTAAAGTTTGGAAGGTAGGAGACGAGGTACCGGCAGAAGTAAAGTTGTGAGTACCGGCCGTGAGTCGTGCTTCGGTAGCTCAGTTGGTAGAGCAGTTGCCCGCGAAAGGCAAAGGTCCCGAGTTCGAGTCTCGGTCGGGCACACAGTTTTAATCCGCCGGGAAGTTTCATATCAGCGCACACTCCGCTGCAGAGTGAAAATCTCATTCTGGAAACATTGTTTGTTGTTTATCAAAATCTTTCATTTGCTAACTATTCCTATCAGTAGTTAGTGACTTCAGTAGTTAGAATCTTTTATTTAGCTGGCAGTATTGGCGCTCTTTGTATTGCAGTAGTTCGAGTAACGAAGATTTTTGCGAGGTAAGTGATTTGTGAAAGGTATAGGCTAATGTTGGTCATAGCCATTCTTTTGTAGGGATTATTGAAAGTCAGACTGCGTTGTGCTAAAAATGTAATGTGTCAGTTTAGTGTTGATCAGAATAAGTAAAGAGAGTAATGTCTGAATACGTTGAGTTTTGCTCAGCTGTTTGAAAAGCAAATAATGTAAGAGGTTTATCAGCACAGTCATTCATTAATTTTTCTAAGGGGATGTTTCAGTTTTATGGCTTTGTACACATTGGTAAGGAGAGGAGGGCTTCAGAGAAGTGCAGCAACTGCCATTGTAGGAAAGCTGAACAGGAGCAGAAGTGATTAGCGAACAAGTTAACACATTAAACGGAAGATTTACTTAGCTGGTATTTATACAGGCATGTGATGACTCATTACAAATAATCACCAAGAATTACAGTCCAGGTTATACAATAGCAACAAGCATAAGGCTCTCTGAACAGAAGGATGAACAATGGTGTCAGAGCTGCAACTAGGCAGGGCCTGCATAGTGTCATATCACAAAGTAGCTCTGATTGCTAGTGGGCTTTGTAGCTGCCATTGGCCATCCTATAATCTAGTGGCAGAGAGCATTCACAGTCAAGAGCAGCTGGACATGTGTCTCAATAGTCATGCACCATTGGGGCTGCCAGATCTTGCATGACCACTGTTGGCATCTGACAGAAACTGGCAATTCCGAGGCAAACTTTAATGCCTGGTATGGTACCGATACATGATACCAACCCCCCCCCCCCCCACTTTCTCACGATCGTCGTGTCATGTAGATACGCTAATGATGACTGGGAGGAGGGAGGGCTGGATGCAGGTGACAGTGAGGAGACGGGAGCCAAAACTGAGGCCCGTGCTGAGCTCCTCCCCACACCCTGGCATGCGCCCTGAGCCCACATAGGAACAGCAACCTGAAATGTGGGCAGAGGGCATGCACTCATGTCTGGAGGCAGAGGAGCAAACATAGTTGGCTGAAACCAGACGTAAACAGTAATGAAATTCTAAACTGAGATTGGAATGTATACCGCAGAGACAGGCTGGATAGTGAAGGGGGAGGCGTGTTTATAGGGATAGGAAGTGCAGTACTATCAAAGGAAATTGACGGAGATCCGAAATAATTTGGGTGAAGGTCACGGTTAAAGCAGGCTCCGACATGGTAATTGGATGTCTCTATAGGCCCCCTGGCTCAGCAGCTGTTGTGGCTGAGCACCTGAAGGATAATTTGGAAAATATTTCGAGTAGATTTCCCCACCATGTTATAGTTCTGGGTGGAGATTCTAATTTGCCGGATATAGACTGGGAGACTCAAACGTTCATAACGGGTAGCAGGGACAAAGAATCCAGTAAAATGTTTTTAAGTGCTTTATCTGAAAACTAACATTGAGCAGTTAAACAGAGAACCGACTCGTGGCGATAACATATTAGACCTTCTGGTGACAAACAGACCCGAACTATCTGAAACAGTTAACGCAGAACAGGGAATCAGCTATCATAAAGCGGTTACTGCATCGATGATATCAGCCGTAAATAGAAATATTAAAAAAGGTAGGAAGATTTTTCTGTTTAGCAAAAATTACAAAAAGCAGGTTTCAGAGTAACTGACGGCTCAACACAAAAGTTTTGTCTGAAGTACAGATAGTGTTGAGGATCAGTGGACAAAGTTCAAAACCATCGTACAATATGCGTTAGATGAGTATGTGCCAAGCAAGATCGTAAGAGATGGAAAGGAGCCACCGTGGTGCAACAACCGAGTTAGAAAACTGCTGCGGAAGCAAAGGGAACTTCACAGCAAACATAAACATAGCCAAAGCCTTGCAGACAAACAAAAATTACGCCAAGTGAAATGTAGTGTGAGGAGGGCTATGCGAGAGGCGTTCAATGAATTCGAAAGTAAAGTTCTATGTACTGACTTGGCAGAAAATCCTAAGAAATTTTGGTCTTGTGTCAAAGCGGTAGGTGGATCAAAACAAAATGTCCAGACACTCTTGTGACCAAAATGGTAGTGAAACAGAGGGTGACAGACTAAAGGCTGAAATACTAAATGTCTTTTTCCAAAGCTGTTTCACAGAGGAAGACTGCACTGTAGTTCCTTCTCTCGATTGTCGCACAGGTGACAAAATGGTAGATATCGAAATAGACGACAGAGGGATAGAGAAACAATTAAAATCGCTCAAAAGAGGAAAGGCCGCTGGACCTGATGGGATACCAGTTCGATTTTACACAGAGTACGCGAAGGAAATTGCCCCCCTTCTTGCAGCGGTGTACCGTAAGTCTCTAGAAGAGGGTAGCGTTCCAAAGGATTGGAAAAGGGCACAGGTCATCCCCGTTTACAAGAAGGGACGTCGAACAGATGTGCAGAACTATAGACCCATATCTCTAACGTCGATCAGTTGTAGAATTTTGGCACGTATTATGTTCGACTATAATGACTTCTGGAGACTAGAAATCTACTCTGTAGGAATCAGCATGGGTTTCGAAAAAGACGGTCGTGTGAAACCCAGCTCGCGCTATTCGTCCACGAGACTCAGAGGGCCATAGACACGGGTTCCCAGGTAGATGCCGTGTTTCTTGACTTCGGCGAGGCGTTCGATACAGTTCTCCACAGTCGTTTAATGCGCAAAGTAAGAGCGTATGGACTATCAGACCAATTGTGTGATTGGATTGAAGAGTTCCTAGATAACAGAACGCAGCATGTCATTCTCAATTGAGAGAAGTCTTCCGAAGTAAGAGTGATTTCAGGTGTGCCGCAGGGGAGTGTCGTAGGACCGTTGCTATCCACAATATACATAAATGACCTTATGGATGACATCGGAAGTTCACTGAGGCTTTTTGCGGATGAAGATGAGGTATATCGAGAGGGTGTAACAATGGAAAATTGTACTGAAATGCAGGAGGATCTGCAGCGATTTGACGCATGGTGTAGGGAATGGCAATTCAATCTCAATGTAGACAAGTGTAATGTGCTGCGAATACATAGAAAGAAAGATCCCTTATCATTTAGCTACAAAATAGCAGGTCAGCAACTGGAAGCAGTTAATTCCATAAATTATCTGGGAGTACGCATTAGGAGTGATTTAAAATGGAATGATCATATAAAGTTGATCGTCGGTAAAGCAGATGCCAGACTGAGATTCATTGGAAGAATCCTAAGGAAATGCAATCCGAAAACAAAGGAAGTAGGTTACAGTACGCTTGTTCGTCCACTGCTTGAATACTGCTCAGCAGTGTGGGATCCGTACCAGATAGGGTTGATAGAAGAGATAGAGAAGATCCAACGGAGAGCAGCGCGCTTCGGTACAGGATCATTTAGTAATCGCGAAAGCGTTACGGAGATGATAGATAAACTCCAGTGGAAGAGTCTGCAGGAGAGACGCTCAGTAGCTCGGTATGGGCTTTTGTTGAAGTTTCGAGAACATACCTTCACCGATAAGCAGTATATTGCTCCCTCCTACGTATATCTCGCGAAGAGACCATGAGGATAAAATCAGAGAGATCAGAGCCCACACAGAGGCATACCGACAATCCTTCTTTCCACGAGCAATACGAGACTGGAATAGAAGGGAGAACCGACAGAGGTACTCAGGGTACCCTCCGCCACACACCGTCAGGTGGCTTGCTGAGTATGGATGTAGATGTAGATGTAGTTTGTGGCATGTTGATGACTGCAGAGGGATCCGAGGGGGCACGTAGGACAGCTGCTGGGAAGAGTGGCTGTCAAGGTGGCGATGACAGGGAATGGGTGTCGACTTCCATTGGCTCTGGAAGTGGTGCTGACGGTGCGGGGCCTGTGGGAGCCAGATGCAGTGAAGGCCGCGTCCAGGCACGCATGGAATCTGAAGGAACAAAGGCTGTGGCAGGATCACGCTATTCACATGGACAAATGTTGTTCTTGTAGTGTGACACAAATCCTATCGCTCCCGGCAGTAAAAAGAGAGAACGCCCAAGAAGGTGTACAATGGTGTCTTGCCCCCAGTGCCTCCATCCACCATATATTCTATGAGGACCTAATCGACAGTGTGACACTTTGCCTGTCTGGGTGGAGTGGGCGACTCCTACCGTGGTGGGTGTAGCATCTGAAGGAAGTTGTTGTGGCGCCGTGCACGTAACTCCATTGGCAATAGTCTGTCGTATGGCTGAGATTGGTAGGAAGACAATAATAGCAATAGCAATAGCAATAAATAAGAGGATTGCTTAAATATTCGTACAAACCATTCAGCTTCAACACTGGATTGTGGGCTAAGCAGTGCACTCATAATGTGGTTGATGCTAGATGCAGCGCAAAAGTGTTCAAACTTGGTGGCAACAGTTTGAGGTCCGTTGTCAGTCTCAACTCTTCAGGCAAAGCTTCTAGACAAAACATCGACGACAAGGCCTGAATTATGGAATGAACTGTTGTACAGTTCATACAGATGACGAAGGGAAATTTGCTGAAAGTATCAAAGAAAATGAGCCAATGTATACTCCAGTAAGGACCAGTGAAATGAAAGTGCAAACGATGCCAAGGTGCTTGAGGTTTGCGTCATTCCAAGAACTGCTGAGGCGGGGCTGTGATTTTCAGCACAACTTTGGCACTGAGAAGTGCCAAGTGCAATGATATCACGACAAATGCTTGGTGCAAATAACGCTCCAGTGACCTTGGTGTATCAAATGAAGCACGTCAGTCTGGAGAACCTGGAGTATCATAGAAGGTGACTTATTATCGGTACAAGGCAAAATGACACCTAGATGAACTGCAAGGGCATGGCACGGGTAAAATATCAGTCAGCCACAGAGCTACGAATCTGTCTAGCTGAACGCGGCCAACCAGCGCGGATATAGTGAAACAGAATCTGCAAATCAGGATCCACTGCTGTAGCCTGGGCAATATTCCGGTGATTAAGAGGAAGACCATGTAAAACATCTGTGTCTTGGGCATCAGTGTAGCAACAAGAAACAAAGGAATCGTCGAACGTTGAATCTGAGCCAACAGGGAGGCGAGAGGGAGCATATGCGCTGGCGTGCTTACAAGGGAACCTCCCCATCGCACCCCCCTCAGATTTAATTACAAGTTGGCACCGTGGATAGACCTTGAAAAACTGAACACAGATCAATCGAGAAAACAGGAAGAAGTTGTGTGAAACTATGAAAAATGTAAGCAAAATATACAAACTGAGTAGTCCATGTGCAAGATAGGCAGCATCAAGGGCAGTGTAAGCTCTGGAGCGCCGTGGTCCCGGGGTTAGCGTGAGCAGCTGCAAAACGAGATGTCTTTGGTTCAAGCCTCCCTCGTGTGAAAGATTTTTTATTTTCAGACTATTATCAAAGTTAAGGCACTCAAACATAATCAACTTCGCTCTCCAAAATTCCAGGACATGTTCAGATTTGCTTGGACACATGCAGGATTTGACGGTCTACACACGGAAAAATTTGAAAACGTTAGAAACATATGTTTTGACAGAGCACAGGGAAAACTGTGCGACTGTGAACTGTTGCAGTCATTTGTTGCAGTTCATGTGACAAACTCTTACGTTTTCATCACTTTTTGGGAGTGATTATCACATCCACGAGAAAACCTAAATCGGCAAGGTAGAAGGATCTTTTTACCCATTCGCCAAGTGTACAAGTTAGATGGGTCGACAACATATTCCTGTCAGGTGACGCACATGCCGTCACCAGTGTCGTATAGAATATGTCAGACGTGTTGTCCTGTGGAGGAATCGGTTGACGTATGACCTTGCGAGCAAATGTTTTCGGTGCCCACTGGAGAGGCACGTCATTTCGTCTACTAATCGCACGGTTTTGCGGTGCGGTGGCAAAACACAGACACTAAACTTATTACAGTGAACAGAGACGTCAATGAGCGAACGGACGGATCATAACTTTGCGAGAATAAAAAAAGTAAAATTTTCACACGTTGGAAGACTTGAACCAAGGACCTCTCCCTCCAAAGCTGCTCACGCTAACCACGGGACCACGGCGCTCCTGGATTTACGTTATCCTTGATGTTGCATATCTTACACTTGGACTACTCAGTTTGTATATTTTGCTTATTTTTTTCGTAGTTCCACACAACTTCTTCCTGTTTTCTTGATTGATCTGTGTCCAGTTTTTCAAGGCCTATCCACTGTCCCAACTTATAACTAAATCTGAGGGGGGTGCGATGGGGAGGTTCCCTTGTTAGAAGTGGCCAGATGCACAATCTCATAGAGGTAATATGACAAAAGAAAGCCCACTGTTGCAGCTTCTGTGGTGTGCGAGCTGGGACTGACAGAAAGAAAGGGCTAAACAAAGACTGTAGAGGTTTATGGTCCATCAGCAAGTAAATAAGAGGATGCATCCAGAGCCAAGACTACACGTCAGATCAAAATGAACAAGGCATTAATCATTAAGCAAAGCATCTTCCAACTTCTGGAAAGCATACTGACACTCTTGCGACCAAACAAAAGGAACAGTCTCCCTGATGAAACGATGGAAAGGAGCCGCGATTTGAACGGCGTTAGGAATAAATTGGACGTAATACGTGAGCTTCCCTAACACGGACGGCAATTCCTGCACATTTCTTTGGGGTGGAAGGTCACGGATATCAAGCAAATGTGATTGCAATGGCTGAACACTCTGGGTATAAATGACATGTCCTACGCAGTCATGTTCAGTCTGAAAAAAAATCCACACATTTGTCTCTGTTACATTTGAGACCTTTTACAGGCAACACCTGAAAAGAGGACGTAGTTTGCTAATGTGTAAATCAGTAGTGCGACCTGAGAAGACAATGTCGTCCAGATAATTCCAGCAAAAAGGACCTTTTCAGTTAGATGCTCCGGAAAGCGCTGAAATATGGCGGGTGCGGAAGCACTGCGAAATGGAAACCTAAAAAATTTGAAGAGATCCAGATGAGTATTAATGACAACGACCTGTTGCGGGGCCGGCCGGAGTGGCCGAGCGGTTCTAGGCGTTACAGTCTGGAACCGCGGGACCGCTGCCGTCGCAGGTTCGAATCCTGCCTCGGGCATGGATGTGTGTGATGTTCTTAGGTGAATTAGGTTTAACTAGTTCTAAGTTCTAGGGCACTGATGACCTCAGAAGTTAAGACCCATAGTGCTCAGAGCAATTTTTGAACCTGTTGCGACTGCTCATCCAGGGGTATTTGCAATGAAACATCGCGTAAATCAATTTTGGAAAAATAAAGGCCGACATCCAATACATCCATCAGTTCCGCAGAGTGCAGCAAGGGATAAATATCAGTTACTGTTTGAGGATTCAGTTTTCTTAAAATCAGTGCACAACCGGAGTCTATCGGACGGCTTCTTTAGAACAACACGAGGGAACACACACTGACTGACAGTAATGGGTGCTACCACCCACCTGTTCTCGAACAGTCTGAGGGACAGGGCGAGCTCTAACAAAAAGGGATGTGAATTGTCCTTCATTGTTACAGACAACAAAGTTATTGGATTTGCGTAAATCCTCAGAAAACAAATACTTAAATGCCGCACATAACAACACCGTCCCGAGGATCAAAGGACGAGAAAGAAAGTATATTTCTGTGAATGCTTAACCCAAATAAATCAAGAGTCTAGACAAAAAATAATAGTACTGCCTCGGAGGGATGCACTGTAAAGGCCACTGTCTTTGTCATATTTCGGAAAGTTGCAGGAAGGCTATAAGTTCCTAAGATAGGGATGTTTAGGGCAACTTAGGTTTGCCAAGCAGTTCGTAAGTGCTACAGTTGAACAACGTCACTGAATTTCCAGTGATGAGTTGCAAATGGACTGATCGTCCAGCAGTAGTAAGAGACAAGAAAAGTTTATTGTTTTCCCATAGCACTGCAGATGAGTAAGAAGCCTTTCCTGAACGGTATTACACTGTTGTTTTGCACTAACGATAATGTAGGGCTTCGAAAACACACTACACACTGTTGGTGACTTGGGTGAAGGAGCAGCAGAGGGTGCTGCCTTGGGCTTCTGTAAGCACACAGACTGCGCATGTCCCCGTTTGCCGCAAAAAAAGCACGCAAAGCGACGGGCAAGATCGGTGAGCATATGCCGTATTATAGAGACGAGAGCGCGACTTCACACCTTGTGTTGAATGCAACATGTGTTTACGTGAGCACTGAGACGGTGGGTGTGCCGCAGTTTGCGAGCCGGTTGCCAGGCCTGTTTGCTGTGTCTGTCTACCGAACAAACAGATGCTACCTCAAGATTGTCTGCTGCGCTTTAGCAGAAATCGTGATACTCTAGAATCTGCAGAGCCTGTTGCGTGGAAGGCTCCAGGTATTTGAGAATCTGTTAATGAATTAGAGAGTCAGATACATAAAGCGTGATGGCATCACGTGTCATGCCGTCACTATAGTACTTGCCACAGTCACATCTGAATCTACACTGTCTAGTAAGGCATTGGAATTCAGTCACACAATGATTGTTTGGCTCTCCCTGTTCTTTACGCAACCTAAATAATTTGTAACGGGCAGCCGCCACTAGAATCCTGCAATATGTCCTCCTTTGTACTACACGCATGTTCATAAATTAAGGACAGTGCTGATTCATGGTGAAACAACGCTCTGGTGGGCGGTTTGCGGCTTTAAATCACCTCGGGGTATGGCCGTGTGGTGCATTTGACCTGTGGTCGTCGCACGGTGGCGCTAGCAACAGTCCAGAGGTGTGTTGGTGCATGTCAGAGTACGTTGCCCCGAGTAAGTGTGAAGACGTTTTCAGACGTGCTAATGGCGACTGTGTGTTGAAAATGGCTCAAAGAACACATATTGATGACGTTATGAGGGGTAGAATACTAGGGCGACTGGAGGCTGGTCAAAAACAGCAGGTCGTAGCACGGGCCCTCCGTGTTCCACAAAGTTTGATCTCAAGATTATGGCAACGATTCCAGCACACAGGAAACGTGTTCAGGAGCTACAGCACGGGACGTCCACAGTGTACAACACCACAAGAAGACCGATATCTCACCATCAGTGCCCGCAGACGGCCACGAAGTACTGCAGGTAGCCTTGCTCGGGACCTTACCGCAGCCACTTGAACACTTGTCTCCAGACACACAGTCTACAGACGACTGAACAGACATGGTTTATTCGACCGGAGACCTGCCAGATGCATTCCACTGACCCCTGATTACAGGAGAGCCCGTAAAGCCTGGTGTCAGGAACACAGTACTTGGTAATTGGAACAGTGGTCCCAGGCTATGTTCACGGACGAGTACAGGTATGTCTTTGAAAGGGACCTGTATAGAGATCGTGGTTTGATGGTTTGGGGTGGGATTATGACTGGTGCACGTACACCCCTGCAAGTCTTTGACAGAGGAACTGTAACATGTCAGATGTATCGGGACGTCATTTTGCACCAGAATGTCTGCCTTTTCACGGGTTTAGTGGGTCCCACCTTCTTCCTGATGGATGATAACGCACGGCCCCAGCGAGCTGCCATTGTCGAGGAGTACCTTGAAACAGAAGATATCTGACGAATGGAGTGGCCTGCCTGCTCTCCAGACCTAAACCCCATCGAGCACGTGTGGGATGCTCTCGGTCGACGTATCACTGCACGTCTTCAACTCCTAGGACGCTCCAGGAGCTCCGACAGGCACTGGTGCAAGAATGGGAGGCTTTACTCCAGCAGCTGCTCGACCACCTGGTCCGATCCATAGTATGCCAACCCGTTGTGCGGCGCAATAAACAGTGGCGTTTTGTAACACATCGTTTCGGGACGGTTTTCTCAATTTATCACCAATACCGTGGAGTTACTGATCGGTGTCTCGTGTGTTCCCTTTGTGCCTATGCTATTAGCACCAGTTTTGTGTAGTGCCACGTTGTGTGGCACCACATTCTGCAATTATCCTTAATTTATGAGCATGAGTGTAGAATTCAGGACAGAATGTTGGAAATAACTTGGCGCATAGCCTATAAATAGCACTCCCGCGGTCGCCAGAAAATAAGAATTTTTTCAGTAGCTTGTATGTGACGCTCTGAGATGTGTGCGTTGAACTGTGCTAGGTACTCTTTCCAGTCTTCCTTCGCATCGTCAAACTCACGACAAGGCGCCACATACGCAGGTGGTGCAGGTGCTGGCACTGCCGTTGGGTCCGGTGTCTTGCGTGAAGTCATCTGCGCCGTCATGAAGCGTTTCATTACTTCAAGCAATTGTGCCATTTGTTGGCTGAAACTGAATAAACTGAATTGGATCAACTGTAGGCAACGCAGCCGGCGATTGTAGACAAGCAGCCATTTTAACTAAGCAACGCACAAAATAACACAGATAAGCACAGAGAAAGCAAATGATAATGATGTCCCATACTCCGAGGAGCGTAGGGGACGATGCGGGATAACCGCTCCGCTGTACTAGGCGAGGTCCTAGCGGAAGTGGTTTGCCATTGCCTTCCTCCGACCGTAATGGGGAAGAATGATGATGATAAAAACGACACAACGACACCCAGTCATCTCGAGGCAGAGAAAAATCCTTGACCCCGACGGGAATCGAACCGGGACGCCATGCGCGGGAAGCTTTGTGAGTACTGCAAGACCAGGAGTTGCAGACCAGAGCAATCAAAAGAGTGTGCAAAAGCAACAACCTTGAGACCTAGAATATAATGAGCACAAGCAAAGCATTCACTAGGGACACCCAAAGAAAAGCAACAACAGCAAAAACCACGCAAAAGACGACTGAACACGAAGTCAATTTCAAGACATGGAGATAACCACATGTAGGCACGTGACTTCGTACCAACAGTAAGGAGGGACGGGCTGCAGAGTGGTGCGGCAACTGTCCTCGTAGGAAAGCTGGACGGGAGCAGAAATGATAAGCGAACAAATTAACACAGTGAACTTCTCCAAGCATACAAAGACTTATTACAAACACTGCAGCAAGAATTGAAGTCCATCTTATACGACAGCATCTCTGAACAAAAGCAGGGAACGTTGATGTGAGAGCCACGACTAGGTGGCGTATGCATAGCGTCGCATGGCAAAGTGGCTCTGAACGTCAGTGGGCGGTATGGCTGCTGCCTTCTACTGCAGTAGCAGAGCGTAGTTCAGAGCCACTAGAGGCGTGGGTCAGCGGGCGTGCACTATTGGGTCTGCTGGATCCCACGCGACAGCTCTCAGTGTCTGACGGAAACTTATATGCTCGTTGCCAAGTTTGACCGGGGCAGTGTTGTGGCAGACACCTCGTTTGAGCACCCACTGGGTTAACTTGAGAGAAGGACAATAAACTTAAGGTGGCAATCTTTCATATACTATGTGAAGGGCGTGACATACCAGAAATATGTAGGGACCGTGCTTGTTGATACTGACAGAGAACAAGATACACATTCGGCATAGACATACAATTGAAGTGGCAAGGTGGTGATGTGGCCAGTATCAGACTGTACTACCTAATTAACCATAATGTACTGTTCAGGCAGACCAATCTGACTGAGAACAATTTGTTAGTGTATGTGCCATATGAGTTTGTCAACAAGCTTGTGTGTACACTAACTTGAGCCACTTGAGTTTTGGACCAAGTAAATGCTTTAAAAAGTTGCAGGAATCTGATATTTTAACAACGTGAAGAGACATTTTAGGAAGGTGTAAACTAGATATGTGCCACATGGAAAAGCTAAACCAGCGACTGTTACTCACAGAGCACTTATATATCCCATAGTGCTGAAGGGTTTGCGAGATATGTCAAGATCATTTCAAAGTTTTTAACTCTCATCCCACTAAGACGTGCCACTGGAAGGACAGCAACCAGGGTGTTCAATGTTTTTTATGAAGAGAATTGTAGCTGACAATGGGCCGCAATTCCATCCGTATATCTGGAAAACTTTCTTGGCAAGTAAGAAGAAACGGACGATATAAATTTCACTCTTATCAGCACCCATCAAATCCTAGTGAGAGGAACAATGTGGCCTCTATTGCCACAAAAAACGTAGCTTGTGCATTTAACTGACTTTCAAGATATTCTTAAAAATGTGCCTCACGAAGCAACAGGTATGGCACCAAGAGTAGTATTGCTGAATCATCAGCCTGCTGTCATACTAGGTTTGCCCTGAAAGTAATGCACCGCCTTTTTTTTCTCAGCCGAAAACAATGCAACGAATGGGACACGTTACGTACGTATTATCTGAAGTCTTCCGAGTGAGCGCGCCGTGTTTCCGTCACTTCCAGCATAAAGCGTAGCTACAGGACAGTTTCAAAATGGCGTCTGTAGGTGATGTACGTTACAAGCAACGTGCGGTCATCGAATTTCTCACTGCACAGAGAGAAACTGTGTGGAATATTGACAAACGCTTGTGCAAAGTCTATGGAGCATCTGGTGTCGACGTAAGTACATTTAGTCGCTGGGCACGGAGGGTGAGGTCATCAGAAGGTGGTTCGGCGGAGCTCCACGATTTGCAGCGGTCGGGGAGACCATCCACAGATGTCACACCTGACCTAGCCCCCTGGGGCTTCCACTTGTTTGTGCCATTAAAAAACGCCTTTCGTGGAAGACATTTTGAGGACGATGAGGAAGTGATTCATACAGTGAAGTACTGGCTCCGCCACCAGGACAAGGATTGGCACTGACAGGGCATGCAAGCCACTGTTTCGCACTGGAGAAAGGCCATAGAACAGGGTGGAGATTACGTGGAAAAATAGGGTGTATAGATTAAACACCATTCTTATGTGTGTGTAATTCTCATTATGTTCAATAAAGAATTGATGAAGAAAAAAATGCGATGCATTACTTTCTGAGAAACCCTCGTATTAAGAGAGGTTGTTGACTACCCACCTGTATGATGTACATATCATCAGGATATAGTGAATTTAGCACTGGAAAGAGTCACTGAAGAGGTCAACAAACGCCAAGAAAACCAGAAAGATACAATATGATAAATCACAGAAATCGATAATTCTCTATTAAAGACGAGGATAAGATCATGGAAGAGCACGTTCGCCAGCCAGAAATTTTTCTTCATCTGTTGTGGACTATACCAAGCTGGAAACTAACACACGACGAAGTTGTAGAACGAGTCTCTAAACAGCCGCAAATCAAAAGGATAGCAATTACACACCTCAAAATATTTGTTGAGGAAACAATATCAGAGACCACTCAGCAAGTCTCACACCTTTGATTGCACGTAATCTTGAGAATAATGGAGAATCGTCTAGAAGAATTCTGGTAGTTTGTGTATGGACGACTTCCCAGAAAGGCTGAAACCATTGTAACTCTGTGGAAGATAACAAAGAGCACCTGATGAGATATTGGACGAGTGTGCACAATGAGGATGATCTGCATTTTTTACTTTTTCTTGTTAGGAGCCAGTAGCAAGACGTCCTGAGCAATGATTGCCGGTAGTATCGGGATTGGCCAACAAGTGTGGCCCAGCCTGTTACAATGTTTAATTTTACACGAAGTGCAAAGAATGCCTTTTAGTAAAGACAAGATCTGAAGGACAGGAGAATACAGGAATTGCTAGGGTGGGATACGGACGTTAGCCCTGAAGGAGGCCAGCTGGAATTTTTGTTCAAAATTTAGTAAGGAGTTCTCTTATTAGCTCATAGCAATTATTTTGGTAGCGAGGGAGAGATCCTGCACTTGTGTACTTGCACACCTTCTCACTGGTTGCAGCTAAAAATGTTACATAGTGGTGGACATTTTCTGCCTTCTTCTCCACTCCAAGGAAGAAATGTAGTACATTCATTAATCACAGCGGAATCAGTAAGTATGAGGAATTTGCTACCATATTTGTATTACATTATTATTGGCTGGAACTCGCAAGGTGTCTTGCAATTAGCCAGTGAGATTCCGGTGCTGGCAGAACCAGCTAAGCTTTGTCGAGGAGAGTAGGAAAGCATATGCCCCAGGGGAGTCATAGCTTTACTTGTTCCATAAGCACCATAGTGAATACTAGCGCTGCAGAGCGAGATATCTGCAGCTTCGAGCAGATGCTGGGTCTCAACTTCGAAATGTCAGCCATTACTGCAGCCATCCTCTGCTCTTGTATATCACCGGAGTGGTATGCGTGGGCCATATTTACATCCACTGAGACGAGGCGAGTGCGAAGTCATTTATCTCATATCACAGTTTCATTTTGCTGGTCTAATTTTCATAGTCTGTTAGCTGAACCTACCTCTCGCTTAGGCGAAAGTATTGATGTTTTCTTACGCTTTTCTGCGACTTTTCTTCAGGTCATTAACTTATACCGTAATCAGTGGTCATCTTCATGAACGTAGTTGTATATCATTTCTATAACGTATCCTCCCACCTGTGCCAAGGCTGTCGCACATGTCTACAATCACTTTTTCCGTTGATTATTCTACACCTGCATCTACATCTACATGGTTACTCTGCAATTCACACTTAAGTGCCTGGCAAAGGGTTCATGGAACCATTTTCACACAACTTCTCTACCATTCCACTTCGAATGGCGCGTGGGAAAAAGGAACACCTAAATCTTTCCGTTCGAGCTCTGATTTCTCTTATTTTATTATGATGATCATTTCTCCCTACGTAGGTGGGTGTCAACAAAATATTTTCGCATTCTGAAGAGAAAGTTGGTGATTGAAATTTCGTAAATAGACCTCGCCGCAGAGAAAACCGTCTTTGTTTCAATGACTGTCACCCCAACTCGCGTATCATATCAGTGACACTCTTACACCTTGAAACGTCCCCTTTAGAAAAATTATACAAGACTGTGCTTAAACTGACACACAATATTTTTAGCGCAACGCAATCTGACTTTCAAAAATCCCTACAAAAGAATGGCCCTGACTAACATTAACCTATACCTTTCACAAATCACTTACCTCACCAAAAATCTTCGTTACTCGAACTACTGCAATACAAAGAGCGCCACTACTGCCAGCTAAATAAAAGATTCAAACTACTGAAGGCACTAACTACTAATAGGCATAGTTTGCAAATGAAAGATTTTAATAGAGAACAAACAATGTATTTACCTTAATAGTGTTGAAAAATCATAATATACATAGCAGTTCATGACATCCAGTCTTACAAATTTCCAAACTCCGCCATTTCTCTCCCCACATCCACCACTGCTGGCGGCTCACCTCCAACTGCGCAACGCTACGCGCTGTTAACAGCCAACAGCCCAACACTACAATAGCGAATATTACAATAATGCCACCCAGCCACAGACTGCACACAGCACAGCCAGTGATTTTCATACAGAGCGCTACGTGGCGTTACCAATATTAAAACCTAGACAGCCTACTTACATAGCCCACATGCTCCCCACAAAAAATTTTACAAACTGTTTTGGGCGGTGGCCAATACAGATTTGAAGAAATTTTTCATAATTACAATAACAAAGATATCAAATGCATACACTTATTGATACAATGTTGGTCAAAAGCTAAAATTTTCTCACAGTCCATAAAGACAGTTCTGATCGTTCATCACAGTAAAATAGCAGTGTTTTTCTCAGTGTCTGAGCAGTAAAAGAAAATGCACACAGAAGTAGTGGATTTCCATGCAGTCTTGAAGAAGTAGTGTTGTCCTTCCAACGGAAAGACAGTGCTGACTCTTGACATGCAGACAGGTAATGGGCCACAACAGAGCAAACCCACAGCAGAGTCAGTCGAAGTTTTGAAGAATATTGGTAGGTAGGTCATCACAGAGCAGACCCACTGCAGTCCTGGTAGAGATTATGGTATTGGTGGGCCATCAAAGGTGCAGACCCACTTCAGTCCTTGTAGAGATTATGGTATTGGTGAGTCATCAAAGGTGTAGACCTACTGTAGTCCTTGTAGAGATGGCTAGCAGCCATGTGTTGCGACTGTGCAGGTGCACAGTCACCATCTAAGAGTCTTGTACTATATAGCAAGTCCATAAACCACCACTTGTGCACTCACAAAGTTTTTTTTTTTTTTAATTGTCCTTAGAACCAGCAATGCTGTTATCCAATCCCTTGCTGAATTATTAACACACGTGCAAACACTATCAGTCCCTACTTCTCACATATTGTGCATATACTATGACCAACAAAAATGTGTGCAGTGAAATGAATGCTTCCAAGTTACTTAATTTGATGAAAGGTGTCAATTTCAATTCTATAACATGAGAATACAATAACAAAAGTACAAAATAAATCATTAAAGAACATAACAATAGAGATAACATTTGTAGTAATATGGGTTTTACAAAAGAATAGAAATAAACATATACATCAGTGTTACAGGAATTATGACACAAGTAAATATATAAAATAATGAGAATAGTTTTTGAAACATTAATTTCACATATGAGCATTAAAACAGAACAGAATAAATAATGTCTAAACATCTTTACAAAGAGAATAACATAGTATTAGAAAAATTCTACAACATAACTCTCATCAGCTAAACACATAAAGACAGGAAAAACACAAATATACAAGAGTACATAAACACATAGCAGAATAACACAAGAGGAAAGGGCAGGGTTTGTTTTCAGTGTAACATTTGGTACTGCAGTCCAACCCAAAACTTCATGCCATAGATCTTTCGTCTTATTTCAACATTTGTTTCCACCAAAAAAATCCAATCCAAGCATGCTTTCTGTATTTATATGTTCACATATTTCTTACCTCATTATTTATTTTCCATTGTCTTACCTCATCATTTATTGCCAAGAAAATCCTACCTAAACCTGTTGTCCCTAAACCCTACTTTTTTGTTCATATCTTCTTTCAAAATACTTTTTTTTTGGCCAAACCATTTTCTTATAGCTTCTCAATGCATTTCTTCCAATTCATCACAACTCGTTCTCTCATATAGCCTACCCCATCCTAAGCTAATTTAAATCTACTGAGCTCAGATGCTAAACTAAGGAACGAGGGAATACAGCAGCACAAAACAATTAATACAAACAGCAATGAAAAAAAAATGGAAATTGGCAAAGCAAGCTACAGTAAATCTAAATTACCAAGCATATGCAACATTACAACTAATATGAGCCAATGTGCAGCAACAAGAAAAATAAATCAGTAGTAAAACTAGCTTAACAGAGTAATACAAAGTGAAATTTAGTGGCACTATGCCTGGCAAACAGCCGCAGAAAATGCAATAACTTATATCTAAACATGAGAAAGCTCAAGCAGAAAAAATATTACAGTAAAAATGGCCATGTTTAATACCTATGTCACATCTTAACACTAGGGTGATGCATCACGAGAACTTACTCTAGCAGACAAGTTACCAAATTGTAAAAAAAAATATTTATGCAGTTCCTGTGAAGGGAAATGTCTCTTTATGTTTTCTTGGAAGTAGATCATAATTTTTTTACTTAATCTGTAGGCATAAAATAACTATACTAGTACATCTATTAAATTTTATTTTAACCAAAGCTGCAGGGCAGCTAGAAACTAGATATTAAACAAAATAGGCAAAGCAAGGCGTGAAACATCATTCGCTAGCCATAAGGCATTTCATAATGCAGTAAACAATCTTCCAACTAACAAGACAATAGACATGAAATGTTTCTCATCATTTCATTTCAATAAATATCATAAATTAAGAACTCTACAGTGTAATCATGTTTTCAAGTTTGAGGGTGTCGTATTTACGATGATTTCTACAAAGGAATGTCAATAGCGAGGATAATGGCCTCCTTTTTTCTTCTCCACCTGTGCCTCTGAAAAGGCACACACTAATGGCTTTTTTCCAGGCATCTGTCGCGCAGCTGGGTGCCCACGACGCATTACGTTAAGGTGGTCACTTAACTTCCTTACCAAAATATTTACGACAGCAGTTTCCGCTACAGTGACAGTCTCATATAAAAATATTTCACAGGTCAAGAACTTGCGTTACAAATCTGTAGAAACAAAATCCTATTGATATAACAGTGTCCAAAAATTTTTTGTCGGCATTGTAATACATCCACGCATTTACATACATTTCATAACTCTTAAAGTACGATTCTTGGTTTCCAACAACCTTTTTCACAAACCAGAGTCCCTAACCACTACTCATTATTCCTTACCTTATTCGTTGACACTTCTTCAATATTTCATCATAACAGATACGTAGCATAATCAAATAACTCATATAGCATCAGCATATTGATCATAAACATACCGAAACAGCATAATACACATAGTCATCGTAATAATAACATCATGACACCTCATTCAACTCTCAAAATCGTCGTAGCTTCCTCCAATAATTTCAAAACCTAAAAAAAATTCTCTGCTCATGTCAAAAGTGTCATCTGCCTCAAACGTACTTTAAAATCATGATCCCATACCAAATACATAATTCAAAGCTCTCATAGTATCACAATGGGTCCGAAAAAATATGAACATTCCACAAAGTACAGACAAAATACAATTTCATAAGTGTGAAGTTATCCAACTGTGTAATTGCGTAAACATGTGTCACTGATGTAGTAAAAAAAAGTTTATCTCTCAGTTAAATGATCAGATAGCTGTGTAATTTGTGTGTTAGAGAAATATGGTAACGATGTGTATAGTTGTATAAGTAAATACCATATTAGCTAGGACTCCTTGTGCTTGCCAGACACATGGTACACAAAGTAGGTGTGTACCCCCTGAGGATTAATGTAATTATACCCTCAGGTGTTACAGATTACAACAATGGAATGAAATGTATCACGGAAAATCTTTGTATCGTTGTACTTCAAATATCTTTAAATAAATGATTTAAGTACAAAATTAATCACTCAAATACGTGTACTATAGCGTTAAGCTGTGCGTCTGGCTGTAAGATAATCTCTGTGGAAGTGTCTTAGTTATCGTCCTCCGAAAGCTAAGTTCTGCAGAAGCCAATGCACTTACCTCATGATAAACAAAAGTGAAATGCTTTGCGTATAGATATCTTAGTTATTACGCTTATTGCCATGATGATGAAAGTACTGTGCTGTAACGTATTGTTGTGCTATGGAAAAGGCAGTCTCATTGTAGCTATACCACAAAAGTTACTACTAAAACATGTTTTACTTTCCAGAATAATACAGAAAAACTGAGCAGATATAAAACAGAAACACTGCAAAAGCAACATTGTATATTGTCACTCATTAGTAGCGTCGTGATAAAATCGTGTAGCTGTCACATAAACTAACCACTGTGTCATCTGGTATCTCACTGAAAGTACTTTAAATCCAGAATGTATTTTCAAGTAAACCAAAATGTTGCATTAAAATCTCATTAGCAGTACCAGTATATGTTCTAGGTATGTAAGCCTTATAGTCGTTACGTAATCCTGCAACTAACAAGCAAGAATGTACACACACAATAACACTGTGACGTCTGTTCACTATAACAATGCATTCGTGATTTCTTTTTAAATAAGTTCTCTTGGTTCTTGATTGGATATTTAACTTCAAACATTGTTGCATGTTAACAGATTCTAATTCTGACAAAGACTACTAGTAACGTAAAGTGAAAAATTTTATAGCAAAGACTAAATTAAAAAACAAATTATCTCTCAATAAACGGTTTTACATGTGAAATGTGGTGTAAACCTTTACTCTTCCTAGTACACAGAGTTTCAACTTGAACGCAATTATCATACGGTACACGTTGGTAAAGAATACTAGAATTTTTCTCAATGTTAGCGTGTATGTTATTTTTCTGTGAGCCAGCCGGCGCACGTGGCTGCCTGCGGTGCGGGTCATTGTCTGCTATCTCTTTGTTGGCGTGCGTCGTTATTGGGATTAGGAGACCTAACTTCCACAAGTTCACCTTGACGAGAAGGCCCTGCCCTGTTTGAAGCTCGCCAGTTCTGATGCAATTCAGGTCTGTCGTTACGATTATATCGTCTGTCGTCATGTCGGTAGATTCCATAGTTTCTTTCTTGCCGGTCACGTGGTGGGAAATTTCTTCCTGAATCGTAACTGCGCACTGAACTGTTGCGCCTGAAGTTATTCTGTCTCCCTTGATAATAATTGTTTGTGTTCCCATATTGTCTGTTTCTATGGTAATCTCTGTCATATTCATTACTACGGAAATGCGATCTTTCTCTGTAACTATTATTACTCTGCCAGTGGTTGTCATATGGGTGGTGTCTGTTTTGGTCACGATTTGCGTTGTAAGAATAGACTTGTCGTGTCCAGTTATTGTTTCTGTCGTCACGGAATTGTGACGGATGTGACCTGTAGTGATTGTTTTCCTGTTTTCGCATCCCGTGACTGTCTGTGTCAATTTCTAATTCTTGTAAGGGTCCCTGAAAAGCTTCAATGTCGTCTTTGCAACGTCCTGCCAAAATAATATTTCTTAAATGTTCAGGAAATTTCATTAAGCAAATGGGGATGAGTTCTGAAGGGCTGTATGGGTTTGAAAGATATTGATTCTTATGCAACATGTCTTCAAAATATTTGACAAGACTGGAAAATTCAGATTGTTCAAAGTGTTTCATCATCATGATGCTATGTTTTACACGGTCTTGTGTAGCTTGAGACCGATATGCTGAGAGGAAGGCATGGTAAAATTCTCCTTCACTGTGACAATCGTGAATGACCGATCGCATTCTTACAGCTGGTTCATTCTCTAAATAGCCACACATAAATTCTAATCTGTGCTCTAATGACCAGTTGGGAGGAAAACAATGATAGAATTGATGAAGCCACGCTTGTGGATGAATGTCGTTGCCGGAATTCTTAAATGTTTTGAATTTACGTGTAGTAATAAACAGCTTATAGTCAAAATCATCATGTCGGCGAGTCGCATATCGGACATTGTTGCTTCGTTTCGGCGGTTCCATCTCAAAATTCGGTGTACCTTGCCAATTTCTTGCATAATTTCCGAAGTACCCCGTGTTATTATTTTGTGGCTGTTCCGTATTTCTATGTCCCTCTTCCCGTATTGGAGCGCGAGTGTCCTCTGAAATAGGTAATTCTTGTGTTACCTGTGTCAGCTGATCTTGTACTTCCCGGATTTCTCTTTGGTGTTGCGTATTAATTTGATTCTGATTTTGTTTGAATTTCCTAATTTGTTCGCACTCATTAAAGACTACCGGTTTTGTGTCATTCAGATTATCATCTACCTTCGTAGATAAATTATTTAGCTGATCCGAAAGTTCAACTACTTTCTCTGATAATGAACTAATTTCCTCCATGTGTCTTTCTGAACCAATTTTCAGAGTATCTACTGTGTCCTTTAAGTTTTCCTGAGTTTTTGCAAGTTGCGTAACCGAATCGGTAGATGTAACTGAGTCAATTTTAGCTTGCAAGGTCTCATGATTTTCATGAACAATAGTTTGCAGTTCTTTTATGGCTGCTTCGTGATTCTGTAATGCATTTTCATGCCGCGTAAAAATAGGTTGAAAATGCTCACAAATTTGTGTTTTTACGTCATTACGGACTTTTTGACATTTCGATTCAATGTTATGTAACTCAGTAGTTAAATCTTCACGTGTTTGTTCAAGCGTGGTGTCTAACTTCCGAAGATTTTGTTCCATTGTGTCTACCTATTGAAGCTTTTGCTGTGTTTGTCTCTGATTTTGTTCCATTGTGTCTAACTTTTGAAGCTTTTGTCCCATTTGTTGCATTAATTGTAATAACAATGCACTGGTGTCTGAAACATGTTCCTCAGTGCCATTCGGCAATGCATTTGAACCGGCAATATTCGCATTTTGAAAAGCAGGAAATGTGTCTTGACTTATTTGAGAAAACGGCGAGGACGCAAAACCTGAATCTACAGTATTTGCAGGATTGTGTCCTGTCATTTCGGATTCCTGAGGCGAGCTGTTGCCGACCGATCGATCGATAATGCTTCCCTGTTCACTAATTGTTTCACTGCCTACACCATTATTTGCAGCCCGCTCCATTTCCCTATGCACAATTACCAAATTACTACTTTGAACATTAGTTAATTATTACACGGTGGCGCTAACACACTGCTTTCGTCTTCACTGTCATTTCTCAGTTTACTTTGGAGCCTAGTATTACGTTTTTCACACGCCATTATTGTCACAATATTTCACACGACAACACAGAAAAGCACAATTTGAAGAGCAAAAATAAGAAAACACATTAACATAGCACTGAAAATAATATCCACCACTGCTGGCGGCTCACCTCTAACTGCGCAACGCTACGCGCTGTTAACAGCCAACATCCCAACACTACAATAGCGAATATTACAACAATGCCACCCAGCCACAGACTGCACACAGCACAGCCAGTGATTTTCATACAGAGCGCTACGTGGCGTTACCAATATAAATGCGCGATAACACGAAACGAGCTACCCTTCTTTGCACTTTTTCGATGTTCTCCGTCTATCCTACCTGGTAAGCATCCCATACAGCGCAGCAATATTCCAGCAGAGGACGGACAAGTGTAATGTAGGCTGTCTCTTTAGTGAGTTTGTCGCATCTTCTAAGTGTTCTGCCAACAAAGCGGTCTTTGTTTCGCTTTCCCCACAGTATTATCTATGTGGTCTTTCCAATTTAAGTTGCTCGTAATTGAAGTTCCTAGGAATTTAGTAGAATTGACAGCCTGTAGATTTGTGCGATTTATCGTATACCCAAAATTTATCGGATTTCTTTTAGTACCCACGTGGATGACCTCGCACTTTTCTTTGTTTAGTGCCAACTGCCGTTTTTCGCACCATATTCTCTCTAGATCATTTGGTAATTGGAATTGGTCGTCTGATGCTTTTACTAGATGGTAAATTATAGCATCATCTGCAAACATTCTAAGGGGGCTGCTCAGATTATCAACTAGATCATTTACGTAAATCAGGAACATCAGAGGACCTGAGACACTACCTTGCGGAACGCCAGATATCACTTCTGTTCTACTTTATGATTTACCGTCTATCACTACGAACTGTGACGTCTCTGAGAGGAAATCACGAATCCAGTCACACAACTGAGACGATACTCCATATGGACGCAATTTGATTAATAGTCGCTTGTGAGGAACGGTATCAAAAGCCTTCTGGAAATCTTGGAATATGGAATCGATCTGAGATCCCTTGTCGACAGCACTCATTAATTTATGTGAATAAAGTGCTAGCTGTATTGTACAAGAACGATATTTTCTGAATCCGTGTTGATTATGTATCAATAAGTCATTTTCTTCAAAGTGATTATTGATAAGGTTCGAGTGCAGTATATGCTCCATAATCCAACTGCAAATTGAGGTCAGTGATATGGGTCTGTAGTTCATTGGGTTACTCCTATTTCCTTTCTTGAATATTTGTGTGACCTGTTCTGCTTTCCAGTCTTCAGGAACAGACCTTTTGTCAAGTGAGCGGTTGTATACGATTGCTAGGAAAGGCGCTATTGTGTCTGCATGCTCTGAAAGGAACCTGATTGGTGTACCATCTGGACCGAAAGACTTGCCTTTCTTAGGTGAATTGAGTTGTTTCGCTACACCTTAGATATCTACTTTTATGTCACTCATGTTAACAGCTGTTCTGGTTATTATTTGTATTCTTGATTCACTGGATAAAATACTTTTGATATATTTTAGCAATAAATCAGATTGTTATAATGACCCATCGTTTGTTTTCATAGTTTGATGGACTGCATTATCAGCACGTCTGTGTGGAGTGTGTTAAATATATTTCATACTTAACTGGGCCACCACTGGTAATTTAATTAGAGAAGCTGTCTTGTGAAGTGCAACTTTATTTTCTTTCGATTTGTATGATCTTACTGAGAGTCATATATAACTGTAGGTCACTAAGGACGGAGGACGTAGCATCGCAGGGGTTTTCTAAATGTTCATCGGACATCTCACAGTGTGTGTTGATCTATAGGGTGAGTGCTCCTAAGTGGTTTATTGAGAACATAGTTCCATAAAGATAAAAGGTCAATGCATATCTAGTCGTATCTTATATGGTGTCCTACAGTGTGTTACTTTGTAGCAAATGTCCCAATAGGAAAGATTAGAATTGTAGTTAGAATGCGCACTCCTACAGTTGATAAATCCACTAGGCTTTGTCTGAAGCACTTTGTCTCCCCTCCAAGGTTTACATAGTAGCGAAACTTTCCCTCCAATTGCTGCCCTTTGGACATTATGGGTCATCAAGATTCGATCAGTCTGCACGCACAGTGAGGTGTCCATGACTAATGCATGAGTTGATTGAGACAGTCAGTCATCAGTCTCGCTGTGCAGTGGTTAATGCTAGTCGCATATGCAAAATCGTGCGTGGGCGACGGAAGTACCTACTTGAAGCAGAAAGCTTCCTGTATTTCTCAAAAAAAAAAAAAAATGGTTCAAATGGCTCTGAGTACTATGGGACTTAACTTCTGAGGTCATCAGTCCCCTAGAACTTAGAACTACTTAAACCTAACTAACCTAAGGACATCACACAACACCCAGCCATCACGAGGCAGAGAAAATCCCTGACCCCGCCGGGAATCGAACCCGGGAACCCGGGCGTGGGAAGCGAGAACGCTACCGCACGACCACGAGATGCGGGCCTGTATTTCTCCAACCAGTTCAAATCCTACAGTAATTTTTGTCATCAGTTTAAGATTTGTAAATATTTTGAGTTGATTAGGCCTTATTAGTATATAGTGGAACATCTTTTAGGTGTTCTGTTTGACATGGCTACAAAGAAAAACGAAATCAGTGACTTTAAAGCTAAATTGATCCAAATTTTCTCGCTTATTGAAAACTTAAATGGCCTTCCGTCTTGCCTGATTCCTCAGGAAAAACTGACTCATAAAAGAAACTTGGAGAGACTCTTTACAACTAAAAAGACGTCATTTAGTAGTAAACATCCTGTCAGTAATGTACGGAATGATGTATTTAAGGAACTTCAGAAGAGTCAAGAAAAATGTTAATATTACAAGCTTAGTGGTTAGTCAAGGGATTGTAAAGAGATGAAACGACATAAATTAAAAGTTGTTTTATATGTGCATCTGAATAGCTATTTCAGGTTTCTGACGACAATGTATGTATTCTAAAAAAATTGTAGAGGTACCATTTTCTGCTAAATCATTGAAAGACAAAACAGTCCAAATGTCTTAGAATGTAGACAACCAACAAGTGGAAGACCTTAACTTCGTTTCAGCTCTATCAGCAGCAGCTGACGAGGCTTTTCACATAAATGATAAAGTGCAAATTTAATTTTTTGCACTATTTATTTCATCAGTTGTCCCTGAAGAAGAACCTTTAAGATGAACTCTCAAAAGTCAAAAACATAGAGACGATGTTGCAGATGCTGCAATTGAATGCATTGAAAAGCATTATATTCAAATGGTTCAAATGGCTCTGAGCACTATGGGACTTAACATCTATGGTCATCAGTCCCCTAGAACTTAGAACTACTTAAACCTAACTAACGTAAGGACATCACACAGCAGCCAGCATTATATTTGACTCAATAAAATTATTTGAGTTTCAACAGATGGGATGAAAACTATAAGTAGTGGAAGAAACTGCTTTGTTGCTACTTGGAAGAAAAAACTTAATTACGAGATATTTACTTAACATTGCATCATTCATCAAGAAGCATTTTGAATGTAGACATTTCCGGAAGAAATTTACAATGTTATGGAATTAATGATTCAGATTATTAACCTAATTACAGCCAAATATCTTAATAATCACCAGTTTCAAGGACTTTTAATTGAACTGGAAAGTGAGTACGATGATCTTCTGGTACAGAACAAGGAACGTTGGTTCTGAAGACAAAACGTTTTCAAACTTTTCACTTCCTTGTTAACAGAAGCTAAAGCATCTCTCCCCAAGAAGGGTGTTCAATATCCAGTACTAATGAAAATACGCTAACGAAATACCACTGACTCCAAGAATTTATTTCATATAGACGTTATGACTCATCCGAATGAGCTTAATCGTAAATTAAAAGAGAAATGGAACAATTTTTTCGATGTTAGAAGAAATTATTTAACTCAAAACCAAATTGTCTTCCTTTGCTTAGCATTTGAAACAGAAACTTGGATTCACTTTCCACGACCGTTGAAAATTCGTCGACAAAATAATTTGCTATTCAAAAACAACACTTTTAAAAATGAGGGAAGGTTTCAGGAATATAGAAACAGCAGAGAGATGTCAGCCTTTGTTTTTTTTTAAAAAACCTTAATGTCATTGAAACAAAATCCAATTTTTCTCCATTAACAGTAGATAGTGGCAACGTTGAAATGGAATTGCTGGATTTAGAAAACAAAGAACTATGGAGCACAAAATTTAAACATCTTTTGCTGATACTCCAATACTGGAGAAATACGAATGTGAACTTAGTTCACAGCACAAGTGGTCTGGTTTGAAAGATCCCTACTTTTGTTACATTCCGATTTCTACAGAGAACTGTACCTCCATGGACGTGTCTCACACTGGTCTAGCGGTGCATCTGTTCCAAGCGGTGGAACAAAATGGAGTAATAATCAAACAGATGATCGCGTTTGGCAGACACATCCTGAATAAGGCCGAGAGAAACTACTCAGTAACTAAATTTGGGGCACTGGCTGTGGTCTGGTGATTTATTAAATTCAGAAACTTTTTAATGGGTGGAACAGCAAAAATCTGTAGTGTCCACTAAGCTTTGGAATCCTTGATGAGTGCAGAACACACACATGGACAGCTCTCTTGCTAGGCACCATACCTTCAGGAATCTTGGTGAGGACAATGTTGTGACAGACGGCCTTGTTTGGAGCACACTCTGGGTTAACGCGAGAGAAAGACAATGAACATGAGGCAAACTTTGATATACTGTAAATGAAGGGCGCAAAATTCGAGAAATACGTAGGGATCATGTTTGCTGACATTGGCACAGAACAAGATAAAGATTAGATCTTGAAAGAAAACGAATTGAATTGGCAAGGTGGTGATGTGGCCAGTATCAGGCTGTACTACCCGATTAGCCACAATTTACTGTTCAGGAAGACCAGACTGACTGAAAACAGTTTATTAGTGTATGTGCAAGATGAGTTTGTCAACAAGCTTGTGTATACACTCATTTGAGCCTCATGCGTTATGGACCAAATAAATCGTTAACAAGTTACAGGAATCTGTATATTTCAACATGGAGAGACCTGTCCACCAATTTTAAATCAAAGCACTTGACGACCTCACCTACTTTTTTGCTGCAAATCAGTTAAATTACTCTTCTTCTCTAAGGAACTGTGTCCCTGCGTAACATTGCTATCTTTAATAATGTTGTTTGCTTTTATAGTTTGTGGCAAGTCAATAGAGCGAATAAGTTCCCGACCGCATTATTATTGCTACCTCTTTTATCTAACAACTCCTCCTCCTCAGATCCTTGCAAAATTGATTCTAATTCCTCTACAGAAAGTTTAGTCTTCTGACTGCCATTTTTGTATATGATGTAAGCCTTTACTTCATCTTTGTTCCCATCTAATTTGAATCCGTTAACTTGTTCTTCCCTATTACCTGAAACGTTTTCTTTCTCCTTCTTGAACCATCTTCCTATTGGGTCCAAAATGCTGTCAGCTAGATAATGAGCATGATTTAGCGCGTTACTGGTACTGTCTGTTCCTATTACATCATCCCTGTTGTCGGTTTGCGTGTGCTGACTGACTGTGGTCTGCGTTTTTGTTACTAGCTATGTTACTGTTTACTTCTGGTGAGCGCCAGTTTCCTCACAGATGGGACTTAGTTTCTCACACGTGGCCTTTGGTGTTTATTCGATTCGGAATCAGATCGGGTAGCATTTGAACCTCCGTCTTGCCTCAACGGTACATTACTTATATTTTTGCCTTCGTCATAGTAATTAATACGAAAGCACGGTGGCTGTGTACCTCCTCTTCCTCTATCACAGCCTTGACCACGGTAATTAGATCGTGTATTCTGAACTTACATATTCTAATATTCACGTTCCCACTGTCATCGTTTCGATTGTTTATATCACTGTTACAGGACCTGTTATTGTTCTGCACCTGATCCTCAATAGCTGCTACTCTTTCCACAAGCTCCAGGTACTTAGTGATCCTATACACATAATCTCTAGATGCAGAAATGATATTTTTCTGCCAATATCAAGGCAGCTTACCTTCTTGTTCCACGACCATCATTTCCGGTTTCATCTTTACTGTCAGATGTGACAGCTGTGAAATCAAAGTTTTAGAGAACTCTTCAACTGATTCGCCGGCCGGAGTGGCCGAGTGGTTCTGGGCGCTACAGTCTGGAACCGCGCGACCGCTACGGTCGCAGGTTCGAATCCTGCCTCGGGCATGGATGTGTGTGATGTCCTTAGGTTAGTTAGGTTTAAGTAGTTCCAAATTCTAGGGGACTGATGACCACAGCAGTTACGTCCCAAAGTGCTCAGAGCCATTTGAACCATTTCTTCAACTGATTCACGACATGGAGTAAACTTTCCACCACACCAAAAATCTCTAAAACATCTTTTTACTTGTTGTGTGACCAGTACTAATTAAGAAATGAAGTTCAGAACGAGTTTTGCATGTAATCAATACGTCAGCTGACCATCGCAAAACATCTCCAGACGAATGACCTATGAAAGAAATTTTCTCACGTTCTGACCATGCATTTGGTGAAATATCCTCAAAATCGTTTCAGAATTCTAATGGGTGAATTTGTTTGTCTGGCTCAAAATGTAAAAACTGAAGACATCCGACAAAAGCTGCACCAAATGAAGCAAAATGCTGTACTGTAACATTGAAAGAGTTACCAGTACTTATTCTATTTTGTATGTTAGTAATACTAGTATAGTGCTTCAATTATAGTTGTTTTGCGTCCACTGTGTCATAAAATTTTTTATCGACATTCTCACACACTTTCCTAATAGCCTTTTGACAAGCATTCAATTAAGAAAATTTTAGAAAACAGTAATTGTATCCAATGTGGTGCCTCTACCTTGCCTTTTGGCATTTCCGCTGGTGTTAAAGGACTCTACCATTCCCTGACGTGGCTGAATTTCAGTAATATTGAACTCAGCTATATTATCTGATAACTGTATTAATTCTATTTTTTCGCAAGGGACACCGTACAAACCGGGCCCACTGACAACTACGTCGCCTTTAACAGGGAGCAGCATGTTTCGTATCTTGGGGGTGGGCTGAACACTGGTCTCACAAGGGGAGGCCGCCAATTGTGAAATTCAGATTCGATTCATACTGTGCATAATAAAAGCTCATGGCCAGAGGTGTAATGTGGCAAAGCACCAAGATGCACTTCTCAGCCGTTGTCGAGAAAATCGACAGTTAAAAGAAACCGTTGTCGTGAAATACTCTCTACGCTTAATGACTTTCCACAGTGTCGTGGCGCAGCGGTAAGCGCTCGGATTCGTAATCCGAAGGTCGCCGGATCGAACTCGCGCCATGTAACTTATTTCTTATTATTTACTTTTTTGTAATATATATATATATATATATATATATATATATATATATATATATATATATATGAATTACAAAAAAACAAATAATAAAAAATAAGTTACATGGCGCGAGATTCATATATATATATATATATATATATATATATATATATATATATATATATATATATATATGTGTGTGTGTGAATTACAAAAAAACAAATAATAAAAAATAAGTTACATGGCGCGAGATTCGATCCGGTGACCTTCGGATTACGAATCCGAGCGCTTACGGCTGAAATAAATCCAATCCATCGTCCACCACCAATTGTCTTCTCCGATTTTTGCCGATGTGATACGATACGCGTGGTATGCATCAAACCTGACGAACGACAGAACAATTTTTCGGAATGTCGATCAGGTGTGTTTCGCAACAGATAATTAAAAAAACAATTGTTCTTGTAAAAACGCCTCGTTTATCAGATGTGCTCGATGTCGTGCAGTTTTCTGCTTTCCATGTTTCTATGGTAACTATCATTCTGGTTCGTGCTATACTCCAGCTACTTCTGGTCACTAATTTTTAATTATGTGCGAGTGTATACCGAACTTATCAATAAATTGTATCCACTTGAATATTATTTGTGATATTGTGTTTTATTTCAAGTTTTATTTTTCCACGAATGGTTCAAATGGCTCTGAGCACTATGGGACCTAACATCTATGGTAATCAGTCCCCTAGAACTTAGAACTACTTAAACCTAACGAACCTAAGGACATCAAACCCATCCATGCCCGAGGCAGGATTCGAACCTGCGACCGTAGCAGTCGCGCGGCTCCGGACTGAGCGCCTAGAACCGCTAGACCACCGCGGCCGGCAATATTTTTCCACGACAAACGACTTTCAACAACTTATTATATGCATAATTGCTGCAACTGATTGCCGGTATATATATATACATATATGTGTGTGTGTGTGTGTGTGTGTGTGTGCATACACATTTGAATTAAAAAAAAAACAAATAATAAAAAAAAGTTGCATGGCGCGAGATTCAATCCGGCGACCTTCGGTTTACGATCCCGAGCACTTACCGCTGCGCCATGACGCTATAGAAAAATATTAAGCGTAGAGAGTATTTCACCGCAACGGTTTCTTTTAACTGTCGATTTTCTCGACAACGGCTGAGAAGTGCATCTTGATGCTTTGCCACATTACACCTCTGGCCATGAGCTTTTATTATGCGCAGTATGAATCGAATCTGAATTTCACAATTGGCGGCCTCCCCTTGTCAGTCCATGCCCCTGCAGCACATGTCCTAACTTGCTGCTCGTTGCCCCATAGTATGGCAGAAAAGCAGGGGTTTGGCCTCTTCTGCCATTTTACAAGATGTCCATCTTCAGTGCCATCTGAAACGATATTCAATGTCTCTCTTGCTATGCGTACTTTTTATAAGTGATACAAATATTTCATACGTGGAAATTCTGCAAATTACACCAGTATTATCAATTTTCCTATGTATTTCCATGATGTATGCGTACGCGCGTGTGCTTGTGCGTGTGTGTGAGCGCACATTTGTCACGTGTGCCTGTGCGTGTGAAAGAAGAAATGTTTTGAAAAGGCAGAATTTAAGGTTCAGTATGTAATATAAATTTTTTAAATGTAGTATAAAACAGAGAGAGATGAAATTCAGTGAGGTTTGTGGTATTACAGGTGGGTTACAGAGTGGAGTGAATTATCGTAGAGGTTCTATAACTTTAACAAACAGGCGAAACGCGGTTTAAAAATCGGGCAGTGTATGAACTCGAACTCGCCACTTGATGTCTACATTTCGATTCATTTACCTCAAGGTCACGAGATCATATAGCACTGTAACAACTCGGGGAGGAGATAACACTTCCTCCAGACTCTTCTTCATTCTACAATGTTGCCAAATCGTGTATAGAGCTGTGCTTAGAGTTCTGAGGGGCGGTCGGTTTTGTTGGTCGCCTTAAGTGAACAACCCGGACTTACTCTCTGTGGGGGCTGGCCGGCGGCCAGGATTTAGGTTTAAGACTGTATTTATCTCTACTGCGGCTTGCTTTAAATTAAGCTTTGTGTGCCTGTGACTGCCTACTCCCTTTCAGCCATAGATCTATGCTAAATGTTACGAACATGCTCAGTGACCATCTCCTAAACGATATTTTATATTGCATGTTTCAACCCCAGATCGCTCAAATGGCACCACAGCTGATTTTGACTGAGGCAGAAATGTATAACTAAAAAAAATAGAAATATGAATTCTGTTCTTGCTAGAAGTCAGCTCTTGTAAATCAAAGGAATAGTTCGATTGGAAGGTGAATGTTTGAATATGCAAACATTAATCCGGAACGCAAGTTAAAAAAATGAAATAGTCAACAAGAAAATCACAAACACCCTCTCCCAAGTTAAAAAAATGAAATAGTCAACAAGAAAATGACAAACACCCTCTCCCATCTCACTGTACACTCTCTGCTCGCTCATTAGATGGCGAGTGTTTACACCTATGTCAGATACAATATTTTATCGTACATAAAATATCCAGGTATGATATTTGTTAATGTCTTTATACTGGCACTATCCTCTACTTCCCTATTTATTTCATTTGATACCAGAAGACGATCAGTAGTAGCTGCTCTGTCGGTTTGTGTTTACATGTGCTGGGCGACGTCCGAATAAATTATGAGACGTAAATAGTGAGAATAAGGCTATCTGAAGGCGAAAAGCTTTTACATCGGTTAGAGTGTTGTCAAACGTATTGAGATTGTGAATGATGTTGCTAGAGAATAACTGGTAACCACTGCCGATCCACCATCATATGGTTAATATAAATTTTAGTTGCGTTGTTTTAAGGTGCTAAACAAGGTGGACTTTTTGGAATGGGAAACGAAGAAAAGGAGAAGTCGGAGACGAGCAGAAATGTCGCAAAGGAAATACTGAATCTAAAGAATATATAATGAGCTAGCACAAAAAAGGAATAAAAACTGCTTTGTTGGCTGTTTGAGGGATTAAGAGAGTAAACAGTGGGATCATATGTCCCTCGTTATGGGAAAGTCTATCTGGAATTAGTGTCATTAGCGGGAAATATGATCGAATTGTGATAATTTGTGGGAATAGCATAGCTGTAGCGAGTCCGGCATTCTTTATGATGTTACATGCGTGGTGTTATGACGTTACAAATTCAAGTCGCTTAGATACAAGAGGGCAGGGCAGTGACATCAAAATCAAAGGCGGCGCAATCAAAGATGGCGGTGATGGTAGATTCAAAAATGCAAGATGGAGGAATCAGATCAGCTGTGCTGGCAGTAAATAAAAAAAAAAACGACATTGCTGTACTAGCACACTTGTTCTACGCCATTAAAAGAAACAGCCAATCAGTATGCCCCGGAGCCAACAAGCACATACATTCATAAAAGACTGTTGCATATTTCACTAAAAAAAGTTTATTCCAAATACTGTACATGTTCATTGCAATTATCGATCTCAAAGAAGGTAAAATGCTGGAAAATATTAGAAATTTTGAGAAAGATAGTAGGCTTTAGGAAAAGTTGGGATGGTTAATATCCAATATGATCAAGAGCCAAGAAGGAACAAGGAAATGGAAGACTAAGAACGCAGTGCACAGTAAAATGGGTGTAAGTCAAGGGTGTAGTGTTTTGCCCTTACTGTTCAGCCGATGAAACAATGACAAAATAAAAGGAAGTTTCCAGGGTGGGCTTATAACTCAGGATGGAAGGATTGCAACGATAAGATTCGCTGATGACATTGCTATCCTCAGTGAAAGTGAAGAAGAATTACACGACAGTGAAATGAACAGCATAATGGGTATAGAATACGGACTGAGAGTAAAAAAACGTGAAAATACTGAAGAGTAGCAGAAATGAGATGAGTGTGAAACTTAGGATCAGAAACCACGAAGTAGACGAAGTTAAGGAATTCTGCTTCCTTGGACGCAAAATAACCCATGACGCACAGAGAAAGGAGGACATAGAAAGCAGATTACCACTGGAAAAAAGGGCATTCCTGGCCAAGACAAGTCTACTACTAACAAACATAGCCCTTAATTTGAGGAAGAAATTTCTGAGAATATAATTTGGAGCACAGGATCGTATGGTAGTGAAACGTGGACTGTGAGAATATCGTAACAGAAGAGAATAGAAGCATTTGGCACGTGGTGCTGGACTGTGCGGCTGGTCCCGGCGGAGGTTCGAGTTCTCCCTCGGGCATGGGTGTGTGTGTTTGTCCTTAGAACAATTTAGGTTAAGTAGTGTGTGGTGCAATAGACGAATGTTGAAAATTAGGTGGACTGATAAGGTAAGGAATGAGGAGGTTCTACGCAGAATCGGAGAGGAAAGGAATATGTGGAAAACACTGATAAGGAGAAGGGACAGCATGATAGGACATCTGCTAAGACATGGGGGAATGACTTCCATGGTACTAGAGGGAGCTGTAGAGGGCAAAAACTGTAGAGGAGGACAGAGATTGGAATACGTCAAGCAAATAATTGAGGACGTAGGTTGCAAGTGCTACTCTGAGATGAAGAGGTTAGCACAGGAAAGGAATTCGTGGCGGGCCGCATCAAACCAGTCAGTAGACTGATGACCAAAAAAGAAAAAAGTGTGTAAGCTTAGGGACTGATGACCTTAGTAGTTAAGTCCAATAAGATTTCACACACATTTGAACATTTTTGAACACGTGGTGCTACAGAAGTATGTTGAAAATCAGGTGGAGTGATAAGGGAAGGAATGAGGAGGTTATCTGGTGTTCGGAACAGCCTTTGGGCTAGGGACCTCCAATAGAAGATTTGATTACTGTAACTATCCTACGATACAGAGTAGAAGTTTGGATATTACACACTTCATCCAGCTTAGGCAAAGGGAACAAATCGATTGGCTCTTTTTGCATTAGATTTTATCTGAAGTGCGCCTTAGGAGAGTTATGAAGGCACCATTTAGTTTATGGGCGGTTTCTAGACACCAAAACAGAGCAATGGCTTCCAAGACGGCTATACACAGCAAGTGGCTGATATATTCATAAGATACCGATATAGAATAATCTCGAAAATTTTCTTAATTTATTTATCGGTTTCCGAGATATGGATGTTTTATTTTACCCTACTTTTACACGTGCTTGGATAGCTCAGATGGTAGAGCACTTGCCCGTGAAAGGCAAAGGTCCCGAATTCGAGTCACGATCCGGCACACAGTTTTAATCTGCCAGGAAGTTTAATGCTGTGAAGTATTCTCGGAGCGCGATGATGTTGTAATACTGAAGCACATGCAAAACTTTTGTTCTCATAAAATCCGGTCTCAGGAGTAAAATTAGTCTTGCGTTATTTCAATTTCACATATCAAAATTTTACTGACCTCTGAAGTCCTTTTCATATAAGTGACATGCCCTGCTGTAGCTGGGAAAAGAAGAGAACCAGCGAAAAAAATTCTTCTAATGCAACCGAAAAAAGGCGAATATGCTTCTCTTTACTAAAAGACACTGACTGAAAAGTGAGATACCTGATGCATTGTTCCTCAGCACTTTTAAAAATTTTCCCAAACATTTTGACCCGCGAATGTATTCATATTTTTTCATGCTTAGAGAGAAGGAGACAGCGGTAGTGAGAAAAAGTCGCTAAAGTAATAAACAGTGGAAGATAGTAGGCACAGTTGTGGTATAGGAAGAGCGAAGAAGAGCAATGTGAGCCAAGGGGAGGGGCTCACAAGCAGCCGATCACAGCTGAAAGTGACAGAAAAGTGCTAGGAAAAGAGTTAAGGTGACAGTGCCAATGGGAGAAGAATAAATAGAAGGAGACTGTGGAAGTGGGTGAGGAACAGTGATACTGGGAGACAGTCTGTGACAATTACAGCGTGGAAGGGAAACTTAGTGACAGTGCGAAGAGACCACAGCAGTGGGAAGCAATGACTGAGATAGTAGCAGTAAGAGAGAACAAGACGGAGATACTGACATTAGGCAGAAAAAGTATTAGTAGGACAGAATAAAGACGACTGTCGTTGTGAGACGGGGGGCAGTGGCAGAGAGACACAAAGAGATAATGACAACGAGCTGGCCGAATGAGTGAGTGCGAAAGGGCGATTGGGAGTGGATAGGTTTGAGCGACTCACAGCGATGGACTAGTGGGTGAGAGCCAGTTACAGTTAGGGGAGCTTGTGGAAGTGAAAGGTGATCTGAATGTTAAAAAGAGCGCGAATTCATTCTCATGCAAAAAATGTTAGGAAAATTTTTAAAGGTGCTGTGCAAGGCAGAATGAGGGAGCTGGTACCCCACTTTTCAGTCCAAGTCTTGTAATAAACTGAGCATATCCGCTTTTTTGAGCTCCGATAGGAGCCTTTGTCTCTGGCGGATAAATACGTGTCCTGTTTGGTTTTCAAGCGAATCTTAAATCATTCATTCTGAAAAATAGGAGCAATTTCATGTAACGATGATCGTGTTAAATAATGATGACACATCATTCTCTCCTAAGTAGATACTGAGTTTGGTGAATGTGGTGGTCAGAACTAAACTAAACTCCTCCAGAACAGGCCATGAAGACCCAACGGTACCGACCGGCCGCCGTGTCATCCTCAGCCCATAACATCACTGGATGCGGATATAGAGGGGCATGTGGTCAGCACACCGCTGTCCCGGCCGTATGTCAGTTTCCAAGACCGGAGCCGCTACTTATCAATCAAGCAGCTCCTCAGGTTGCCTCACAAGGGCTGAGAGCACCCCGCTTGCCAACAGCGTTCGGCAGACCGGATGGTCATCCATTCAAGTGCTAGCCCAGCACGACAGTGATTAACTTCGGTGATCTCACGGGAGCCGGTGTTACCACTGCGGTAAGACCGTTGGCGTGGTGGTCAGAAGATATGCAAAAATCCAAGCTCGTGGTCACAAAACCGGTCCTGGGCGACGCGCGCTGTGTGACCCTGGGCTCTGTCACCTTGCAACACAGCGTCACCGCTGAGGAACAAACACTGAGCAATGGGACGGATCTGATGAGTTTAAATGGTCATATAATCCTTGGCAGTAATGCGACTTTGCAGAGTAACCATGGGGCCGATGGAATAGCACGATATGGCTGTCCAAATCGTACCGAATACTGGTCACGTAAACTCAGCCAGAAGTTGGAAACAGTGTGAAACAACACTCGTCCGACCAATGGACATTCTTCCATTGCTCCACTGTCCAGGTTTTATGAATTCGGCATCAACGTTTTTCAGTTGCGTGCATTTGCGTCACTGAAGTGTTGTTTCCGATTTCCAGCTCGTCTAGAAATTTCCAGCTTCTGGAGCTCCCTTCGTGTAGTTTTGGTGCTGACTGTGTTTCCGAGTGCGAAATTCGGTTCTGCAGTGACTTTCGCAGCTGTCGTCTTCTTGTTTTTCGTGACAGTCCCTTTCAACGACCGTCCGTCAAGATCATTCAACAAACACTTCCGTCTGCATTTTGACGTACCTGATGTTGAATCTTCTTTGTCTGAGTCTACTGAAAGAACTGAGCAGGTGAAACTTCTTAGTGGTTACATAAACTGATGAGCGAAACTGCTGCTACTGTCTCGTTATTTATTTTCATTATATCAACACTGACCTACTGAATTTTCCCTGTCAAAGACAACACAAACTTAACCTGTTCATTATGTAGAGGAACTTAAGGTAGTACTGAAATCCTTTAATAATAGGAAAGCCCCCGGATTATATAATATGAACTTGTAGCCGCCGAAATGAATGCTCGAGCAAAGCACACGAGCATATAAGCGGAGATTTGCGGGCACCGTCAGTCCCTGGTAGTTCGTGGAATGATTCCTCCGGACGAGGGGAGACTACTCCCGAACAGGCCATGAAGACCCAACGGTACCGACCGGCCGCCGTGTCATCCTCAGCCCATAACATCACTGGATGCGGATATAGAGGGGCATGTGGTCAGCACACCGCTGTTTTTTTTTTTTTTTTTTTTTTTTTTTTTTTACAAATAGTAGGGTAAAAGAAACCGAAATATCAGTTAGCCACAAGAGCAGTGCAAAAAGTGTTTCATCTTTAAGCAAACTTTTTAAAGAACGAGTAATGTTTATTCGTAAACATGCGGTATAATGTCCGCCCCTGGTAGCTGAGTGGTCAGTGCGACGGAATTTCATACCTAACGGCCCGGGTTCGATTCCTAGCTGGGTCGGAGATTTTCTCCGCTCAGGGACTGAATGTTGTGTTGTCCATATCATCGTCATTTCATCTCTATCGACACGGAAGTTGTCGAAGTGGCGTCAACTCGAAAGACTTGCACCAGGCGAACGGTCTACCCGACAGGAGGCTCTAGCTACACGGCATTTCCATTTCACCCACAACATGCAAGCCAAACGCAATCTGATTGCTCTACAATGGCAGCATGACTTCAAATAAAACACAAAAGAATAGCTCTGAATTGGAAGAAACCCTAAGAGTAATCCATACTTTTCATAAGTCACTTATCTCACAGAAAATCTTCATAACATGAACTACAGCTACTACAGCAAGCAGCAGCTACAGCCAGCTAAATAAAATGATTCTAACTACTATAGGCTCTAACTACGAGGAGACATATGGTTAGCAAAAGAAAGATTTTGTTGAAGAGCAAACAATGTATTCAGCAGATTTTCATTTGACATTAAGTTCCAGAAATTATATAGTCGTCAATAATTCCACTACCCAAACAGCACCAACTACATCCATCCTCATTTTACAATGCATCTCCTACAAAGTCGTCCATACTCGTTATCTGCCAACTGCTAGTCTGCCGACCACAGAGTCTCTTGCCGAGGGCGCAGAGCACTGTTAGCGATATTAATTACAGTCTATAGCGCTGCCAACATACAAACATATAAACAGACTACTTACAATGTTTCCCCGCTTTGGCTGTATGCGGTATAAATATTCGATCGATGCTCAATGAAACAACAGTCACTTTGGATTCGTCGATTGCAGAAGGACACACCAATGAGCACCATTTGCGCACGCTTGAATTCACTTAGCTGCGACATAAAGCACTCATAACTACACAGAACACTTTTCTGACAACAACTGACATTTGCTACGCATTTAGGGCGTGGCACGCTGCATCCTAAAAGCGCGGTTCCAAATGAAATTACTGACTTAACTATTAATGGGATGATGTACTGAAGGTCTGACGATACAGTATTGTTTATAAATATTGAACGTCTGGCGGTCTCTTATATACTGACGATGTCGGGATGGATGCAGCCACGATGGCTTGAAAGCGGAGATTTGTAGGCACTGCCAGACACGTGAAAAACCGACTGGTCAAAACGGATATCCACGTTTTAGAGCGGAGAAACCGGTATTTTTCCGTATTTGTTTGACCTCGGTTATAACACGTGTTTTATTTTTTTTCTACAAATAATAGGGTAAAAGAAACCGAAATATCAGTTAGCCACAAGAGCAGTGCAAAAAGTGTTTCATCTTTAAGCAAACTTTTTAAAGAACGAGTAATGTTTATTCGTAAAATTTGCATTGCTTTGGAGTACTACGTTATAATTGTAAATGAGGAAAACCGACCAGTGCTGATGTAATAATGTCGATAGAAATGAGCAACGAACACATGGCATAAGAATTGGTAAAGCACCAAAAAGACGATATTGAACTCGTCAGCATGTGACGCGGTGTGGCTTTACTAGATTGTACATTTGTACAGAGTGCAAGACTTGTCTCATTTGCTCTATTGGTAGTCCTCGTCGGACATCAGTTCGAACCATCCCTAATAGAAGCATTTTACCAAGTGCATCATAAATGAAGTACGTTCGTTTTAAAACATTAAAAACAGGAGGAGTCATTACCAACTTGCGACATAATATAAAGAGAAAAGTTATCGTTTCATTCATAGTTCACAGTAAAATAGAAAGTAGCCGATCTGCTGCTTATGTCTGAAAACCTTCCTTTTATCTGCTTCTATTTCTTGAAAACGGACAAATTACCACGAAAAAATAGAGATCTCCTGCCTCAGTTTGCAGTCTTTAGCACCGGTTATTCGTAATGTCCAAATAGTTGTATGATCCTCTATTACAACATATTTCTTGAGCAGAGTTTCAAAAAATTGGAACCAGTAGAACTGGCGATTTTTTTCGAGAAAAGTAGCGAATGGCGAAAGGACTAAGTTTTCTTTTATTTGTCTACTTAATTTAATATTTGATGCTACGTATCTTGAAACGGAGGGAGTCAAACGTTCGACGTTTATTACGGGAAATAACAGGAAAAAACGGTAAATCGGTTATTTGAGAAACCTGTTATTTCGAGGTGTTTTAACAGTCTGGTTAAACTGGCGCTCAAAAAAAAAAAAAAAAAAAAAAAAGATGCAGTCGAAACCTGATTGTTTCAGCGATAACTGCCATCCCTGCTGTCTCCCCTCGTCCGGAGGAATCATTCCACGAACTACCAGGGAAAGACGGTGCCCGCAAATCTCCGCTTATATGCTCGTGTGCTTTCCTCGAGCATTCATTTCGGCGACTACAAGTTCATATTATATAATCCGGGGGCTTTCCTATTATTAAAGGATTTCAGTACTACCCTAAGTTCCTCTACATTATTGAGTCACTTCCTGGAGCAACTTTACCTATGCTCTCAGCCTCTTGACTGATTTTACCATGAGAGAATGCTTGTTGCAACTTAAATCTCGTCTAATGATAGCGACTTTAAAATCAGAGAAATTATGGCCCATATAGAGGGCTTCCGACAGTCTCTCTTCACACATAGGGGTGAGTTGCCAAAATTGTACCACTTTTGAGATTTATTTTATTGTAACTAAAAAGTAAACACAAAAAATAATTAAACAATGCCTCCTCAAGTGCAGGATGTTGTTCTCGTTATCGTTGTGTAATAAATAAACGTATTCCAGTTAATTTTCTAAATGTACATATGTGGTAACAATTCGGAATCCGGTTTCTTAATTTGTACCAATCGATACATAAACTGTACCACCCTTATGAAATGTGTGATTGAGACTGCAGTTGTGTACTTGTTTATGTTCTATATTTTTGAGCTTCATCACTATTTGCGAAAATTTGCACTTATTTCACCCCTTGCTCCACCCCCCCTTCTCATGCACAATTTTGAATGAATCCTCATTTTGTATTTCATGCATTTGATCATTTTTTCCGTTCGAGCTTCCACGCATAACTCGCTATTCTGTTATGCGAATGAGTTTTTGCAGTGGCTTTCCCGCGGTCTCAAAAACACTTCCTTTCTTCAGATGGAGCTGTAGTTCTAGATTTCTTCTCCTATGTTTCCGTCAGCTTTCTTCTGCATGGGCTACTGCGTCAGCTCACAGTGTCCTTCGGTAGACCTTAAGCTTTTACTCGAATTCGGCTTTATTTCTTGGATGTACACCTGCAGCCCACTTTCTGCTTGCCGTAGTTTCTTCTGCATTGAAATAATGAGGCAATCTGTTTCGTTCTGCAATGCCAAATGCAGGTTTTCTTACGTCCGACATGATTAATCTCAACATCGTCTCCTCAGATATAAGAATATGGTATTCTGCTCCGTTAGTGCGGCCAAAAACATTTATATCTCCGTTTACATTTTTGTTTGTGTTTTCGTCATGCGTCTTAACTGTTGGCTTTGGCACATTTTATATGCCCTCAAATTCATTTAATCCGTGATCCACAATAAAATGTACTGTTGCAGCTAAATGCAACCCCCACCTCCTCCTTTTCCTTGAAAGGATACGGATCCTGTACACCTCCCGCAAACTCGATCCTCCTCACCCGCTCGTCTCCCCGATCCTCTCCCACCCCTGCCCGCTGCCGCGCCTGTATTTGCACGTCCCACCCGGTCTCCATCTCTCCACCCTCCTTACCCTCTCCCGAGGTGGCTTCCGCCAGCTCCCCCTCCCTGATGATGCCATCCTCCCCTCCATCTACCCCTCCTACCAACTTTGATCCTCCCGCCCTCCTCCTGTGCTTGCTCCTCTGGGCACCCTCCCTCCCTTCTCTCCCTTTTCCCTCCCTCCTCCTTTTCTCCCCCCTCCTCCCCCGGGCCTCCCCTCCCCTGTCCCTTTCCTCCTGCCCCCGTCTCCTCAGCCGTTGGCATCCTTTTTCTCCCCTCTCCCTCGCCTCACCCCTGTTCCCCTCTTGGCAGGTCCCCGGACTCGCACACACTAAGTGGACATTCGCGCGCCGGAGATCACCGCCATCAGTGTTTCGTGTGTGCCGTCGTGTTTAGTGTTCAGTGTTCACCGTCACACTCCATCGTTCACTAGTGCCATCGACATCTTCAGTGTTTGTGCCTCGTGTCAACAGTTTGTAGTGTGCATTGTCTTCGAGTGTGAACGGCCTCATGTTTTTTATATTCATGTGTCTACTGTTTTTTCTCCCGCCGTTTTGTTCCAACCCGTGTGTCTTCTCTGTTTTATCATTGTCCTATCTTTGGCTGAAGAGCGGCGTATTGTGCTGCTGCCAGCCTACCTGTTATACTGGTATTAAAATCACAATAAAGAAAAAAAAAAACTAAATGCAAGTCATCTGTGCTCCACTTTCAATAAGGCTTTCCCGTGGCCATACTGTAATACAAAATAATTATTCAATTAATAACTTACGATAAAGAACACATTAGAAAATTTTCATAATTTCTTAGCATTGTGTTGGGATAATAATGCTAAACGCAATTTTAAATCTGGCTACATGGGCAACTTCCTTAAATTGTGCCGGTACGATATCGAAAACTTCTAGCGGTACGTTATAGACAACGTCGTCATTTTGTCTTTGTCAGCTTCCTACTGGCGTACCACAACGAATAGAGATGCATGACTGCCTGAAAACTAAGGGCCTTTCATGAATATTCACTCATAAATAATAACTATAAGTCATTTTTCTTATAACAATAATTCTCTTCGCCACGTACGCAAAATGTTGGGTGAAAACTACAGCAGATTCCACGCTGCCTTCAGACGACCTTTTGCTGAACACACAGATCTCCTAGCAGCACACAGTCCACACTTACATCACTAAATGTCGCGTAGTACAAGAGATACGAATTTTATAGTAGAGCAACAAATTAAGTACCGGTACAATACAGCCAACTCTCCCCCAGTTTCCTAGATCGGAGCAGGAAGGCGGAAAACGAGAATGTCATACATCGTATACAACGAATGGGAATTTCGGAGTATAGCTGCGGGTGTGGATTTACGGCTGGGCTACTGATGGGAGAGTACTGAATGAAGTATATGTATTCGCAACAAGTGCTCCCTCCGCCGTATGCCCTGAGGTAGTCTGTGAAAAGTAAACGTGGATGTAGCGGCCAAGGCAGAAATTCCTCAACTGGCGAGCGGCCGGAGAGCAGTCAGAACGCAGGGCCGAGTTCGTGTATGCCAGAGTTGTAAAACACGCGTTCCGCCTACGCCTCCACCCCCGCGTTGCGCAGAGCCCTCTGTCGGCAGCTGCCAGACTTAGCCCCGCGGTCGCCGTATGAACATGTGGGTACCAGTTCCGGGAAGTCGCCGGCTGCAGCTGTAGCTGAAATTGTCTGGCGGACGTCGTAGCTGGAATCCTACGTCACGGTTGAACTTCCACATCTGGTACAGCGCAGGGTATGACTTGAGACACTTGCAGTATCAGAAACTGCGCTCAGTAACGGAGCTTCGCCATCTTCTACGAATTCACCAGTTTAACCATTTTCTCAGGATTTTTTTTTTTGTCATCATTCGTCTGACGGGTTTGTTTGTTTGATAAGAGCCTGTCGGGCTTCCTATTCTGGCCAGTCTCTTCATGACAGAATAGCCATTACAGTCTGAGCCGTGCCGGCTCGTTTTCCGAACTGTTACATTATAACGTAACGTAAGGTTCTCTGAATAACTTTGCCCGTTGTTTGAAAAGAGGTTAAGGCCCATCTAAATTTTAGGGACCAATCCCTTCACAGATTAAGTTTATAGAGGTCGCAACGGATAACACAACGAATTATTATGGAGCAGTCAGAGAAAACTACGTCCCGTTAGCTACACTTGTACCAAGAACTACGTGTTTTAGTAGCATAATCATCCATGAAACAAATGCGACTATTTTCAGACGTACGGAAAAGGGATAAACTAAACTGGCACGGAAATAGCTACAAATGGTGAAATATTTAATTTGGCTAAGATTTCACATGATATCAGTAGTCTTTTGTATTTAATAGACTGACAAATCATTCTTGATACATTTATATAAACGAATACGAGTATATGGCCTCATGTTCGTCTTAATCTGTGTCCTGTGGGGTGGGGGAGATCCGGAGAGCACGTGCTCACTACTAAGTTTTGAAACACAAACACTGATGTACACTAAATCTACATGCCGAACAAAATGTTGACAGCAGTTTTGTAAGAAGTGTTGTATGTACCTCGTGGTTGGCATCGAGCAGGATTTTGGGTGGCTGCATACCTTTGCGTGAAGCGCTTCGAATCCAATCGATTCATTCTTTGCCAGATGTACCCTCCATACAATTTTACTGATAATTTAAAAGTCCACCACAAATAAAATAATATGGCAAGCCGAAATTATTAAGGCTTGGGCTACGATTTGAATCTAGGGACCACGTGGTCGCGACTAACGGAAATCATCTTATTACGCCACTGATGAACTGAACCAAAATTGTAACCAGAACCTAAATGGTAATTCAAAATAGATAGAAGAAGCAATTGTTGAGATTAAACATTAAGACATTCAAATACCTTTTTGTCCTTCGTCCGACACATACGTTCTGAGGTAACGTCTGGTCGCTTACCTAACTCCCTGTAACCGTCGCGCGGAGCACTATCCGAACCGCCCGAGGTGGTGGGGGAGGCCCATGACCAACCTCTGCTACGAAAAATGTTTTTGCTTTACTCATCTTTGGCCAAGACCTCCTGTTCCTGCTCTCTGCCTTCTACCGACAACGTTTAAGTTGGTAGAAGATTAGGAAACCCATCACTTCTCTGGTCCGTCTGCTACTTCATTTCATTCACTCCCACTTGACCACACACTTTCAGGAAGGGTGAGAAATGGGAACCAGGACACAGGACGTGCTCATAAGAGTGAAAAGAAGCGTGTCGACCCATATTGCTTTTACAGGCATGTAGTTGTCAGAGCAGAGATTAGTTAGTTGCATAAAGATTGATTTATTTTTACAATATGTCAGGTAGTATGGAGATTTGTTTTTGCACCTATTGTGGCGTTACAACATCGTTGCTTATTGGTACGATCAGTTTTTCTGTCACGTCACCGGGTCGCGCTTCGGTCATCTTGTAGTTGGCTCTTTGGTTAGAGGAAGCTGGAGGCAGGTTGTTAACGGACGCCGAGGCAGTAAGGGGGAGAGGGGCGGGTGTCAAAGGGTGAGCGTGCGATTACGGGGCATAATCGGAGGTCGTTCGCCCAAGTGGGCGGCTACTTGTGCGAGGCCGTGTTGGTGTGGACTGCTGGGCTCCACGCTGTTGGGCCTGGTTGACTACATGGGTTTGCGAGTGACCGCCTGCTGATGTGGGTGTTGTGATTACGTTGATTTTCGCTGGTGACAGCCCGTCCTACTTCTGTTTGTGGATTTTGGCACCTATACTTGTTTCCGTTAGTCTGGTTTGCCCGCTGCTCTCTCTCCGTACTCAAGCTACTAAATTCGTCCTCCCTCTCTCTGTGTGAACTCCCCTTATGCACGATATGTGCTGAAGCGACAAAGAAACTGGTGTAGGCATGCGTATTGAAATACAGAGATACGAAAACGTTGTCTTATATAGGCGTTGCCGACCGCAGCGCCGTATTCTTCCTAAGTGTCTGGCCCAGTTGTTAGGTCGGTTACTGCTGCTACAATGGCAAGTTATCAACATTTAAATGAGTTTGGACGTGAAATATGGCGTTTGAGTCTTCGATCGCTATTCTTTATTTTCAATTACCGGTTTCGGGCTAGCTGCCCATCTTCAGATCTGTTAGACAATGTTAAAAATGTAATTAATAAGAGAGATACAGTTAGTGATAAAAATATCTTAGTTTACAAAACAGACAACCATGTCTTGTTTTGATAAACTTGTGCCTAGTCAGGCTGTGGGAGATGTGAAAACATATTTTAAAGCTAAGCTTAATATAGTGAAAGCTAATTTAAAAATACATTTCAATAAGAACTGTTTGCAATTAGGTGTTGTACCGAAGTACGCAAGGGTAAAGATAAATAACAGCAGTATCTCAGCCACAAAAGTTAAGAAGAGAGCAGAACAGTCATGGATAAGACAGGAGATAAAATCAGGGTACATCGAGAAAGACAAACTCAATAAGCTTACGTACGATTTACATATGAAGTTAGGTAACCTATTGTCGCCAATGCAGTTTAGACAAGTTGAATATGAGATTGAAGCAAGAATCCAGGTACATAGGGACGAAATCATAAAAAGACACAATAAGAAAATTACTAATCTGTGTAGAGCAATAGCAAAGGCAGAGAGGGAAACAGATAAAATACAGTATGTACATAAGTTTTATGATAGAACCGTTAACCTAACAGATATTGTCTTTTCTAAAGAAGAGCAGAAGCTTTTGGATAAGGGGCTTAAACATAATCCGCGAACGAACTTGCAAGATCGAGACATCAAGAGAATGATCGCAGAAGTTAAGGTAGCATGTAGGGATGCTAAGTTAACTAAATTCCAGGAGACATGTATCGCCATCAAAGCCAAAGAGGCAATTGAATGCCAGAAAACTTTACATAACGGTAAATATAGTGAGATGAGGTTAGTGAAAGAAATTAACTTAAAACTGGATTATAACAACGCAATCGTGATTAAGTCAGATAAGGGCAATACCTCAGTTGTCATTTACGAAAAGGAATATATAGATAAGACAATGCGGTTTTTTCAGGAAAATGGAATTAAAGAAGTCAAAAAAGATTTAATAAAGAAGTTTCAGACAGATTTAAAGGCAAGGATAGAAGCAATACAATTTTTATTCACTCCAAATGAAAAAGCTAGATTAGTAAAGATGAATCCAAGAACACCAGAAGCAAGAGCGCAGATAAAATTGCACAAGGAAAATAAACCAATGCGTATTATTTGCAATGGGAAGGAAGCCGTTAATGAGCTCTTGAATAGGGCTTTGTACCGTAAGTTAAAATCGGCGTATAAATACGAGCAAGTTTACAACGTAAAAAATAGTGTGTGTTTCGCGAACGAAGTGAAGGACATTGCAATCCCAGAGGATGCAGTCCTAGCCTCATTGGACGTCGTGAACCTCTACACTAATATACCAATACCGGAAACTTTGCAAATTAAAAGGAAAAACTTGATAAAAAATAAGTCTATGAGCATGGGTGAAATCGTCGAACTCGTAGATATGCTAGAGTTCACACTGAGTTTTAATAGTTTTATCTTTAACGATAAAGTTTTTATTCAAGATGAAGGTTTAGCTATGGGTAACAGTCTATCAGGTATTTTAGCTGAAATTTTTATGAATGACTTTGAGAACAAAGTTTTTAGCTCTTTTCCAGAAATTAAGGAGAAGTTAATTTATTACAGACGGTATGTTGACGACACTATTTTATTATTCAAAGGGGAAAAAGAAGACGTAGAGGAAATGACTAAAGTTTTAAACGAGCAGCATCCAAAAATTCAATTCACACTAGAAATGGAAAACAATGGGGCGATTAACTATTTAGATTTGACTGTCAGAAAGGAGGGAGGCAGGCACGTTTTCGGCGTCTATAGAAAAGACACTTGCTCCGACAACATCATAGTAGCGACGTCGCACCACCCGGCACAGCATAAAAGAGCGTACTTTCATGCAATGTGCAACAGAGCCCTCAGATTGCCGCTACAGGAAGATGAGTTGCAGAAAGAACTGGGTATTATTAAGCAAGTAGCAGCAGCTAACGGATACAGGACATAAGATGTTACACGTATGTTTAACAAAATCAAAAACAAATCCGCGGGCATCAGTAGCGATTCTAGGAAAATTAAAATTAAGAAGAAGTTTGTCACCCTGACATACAAAGGGCGTATGTCGGAAAGAATTGCTAAATGCTTTCCAAAAAACATCGCAGTGGCATTTCAGAACGAAGGGCAAATGGCACATAGATTAAGACATAAACCAGCAACGACGAAACAAATGAAATACAATAATTCAGGAGTATATAAGATTAAATGTGCTGAATGTGACAGTTATTATATAGGACAAACAGGGCGGAATTTTGAAATTCGATACAGGGAACATTGCAGTCATAGCAATCGAACAGCATTTGGAACACATATAAAAGAGAGTAGACATGAAGTGAATAATATAAATGAACAAATGGAGGTGCTACATAAAGCTCCAAAAAGTCTCTATCTCAACGTGTTAGAAGAGATTGAAATATACGCACACCAAAGAAAAACCCCAGGCCTACTACTTAATGAGCAAAGTGATTTTATGCACAGGAATTATTATGAGATTTTTAAAGACCTGTTTTAGGCTTACTCTTGAATGCAACAGCACGCCCCAGTAAGAAACAGCTACAGCGGAACGGCCCTCAGCGTACTGGCGGCGAGGTGAATTGGGCGCGGCGCAAGACGACTCGGCGTGGCGTTGTATACGTTCTGACGTAGGGAAATCCACTCCACCACCAATCAAAAACAAGGAAGAGCAAACGCACATTTTCGGAAGAATATCTACATTTTAATTATATTTTATTTTTCTTTATAAAGAAATTTTAAATTAATGTAAAAATTTTTCGTTTCATGGTCCACTCAAAATGATTATTCATATGTTATTACCTTAAAAAATTGTTTTATTAAAAAGAATATTCGCCATTAATATATACGGCGAAATAATAACAGATGCACAATTGTTATAGATAGAGGGCACTTTTTACTGTTACCAATCAGGTTACTCTTAAATGCTGCGATATAATGTTTTAACAGATTGAAATTTACTTTACTTATGACAGTGAACTGTGTGTTCTGTACGGACAAGTTACTCTGTAGCTACAACATATGTTATGTTGGCATTTAATACGTTCCAAAATTTCTTTTTGTAAACTAAGATATTTTTATCACTAACTGTATCTCTCTTATTAATTACATTTTTAACAATGTCTAACAGATCTGAAGATGGGCAGCTAGCCCGAAACAGGTAATTGAAAATAAAGAATAGCGATCGAAGACTGAAACGCCATATTTTACTTAATGAACGATCGCGGAATTCCCAGTGAGACAACCATGTCTTGTTTTGATAAGTTTGGACGTGGTGGTATTGATGGCGCGTGAGCAATGGAAATTACAGTCTCCGAGGTAGCGATGAAGCGGGGATTTTCCAGTACGAACATTTCACTAGTGTACCGTGAATATGACGAATCCGGTAAAACATCAAATCTCCGACATCGCTGCGGCCGGAAAAAAATGATCCTGTAAAAACGGGACCAACGACAACTTAAAGAATCGTCCAACGTGACATAATGCTACCGTTCCACACATTTCTGCAGATTTCAATGCTGGGCCATCAACAAGCGTCAGCGCGCAAACCATTCAACGAAACATCATCGATGTGGGCCCGTGTACCTTTGATGACTGCACGACACAGAGCTTTACGCCTCGCCTGGGCCCGTCAACACTGTCATTGGACTGGTGATGACTGGAAACAAGTTGCCAGGTCGGACGAGTCTCGTTTCAGATTGTATCGAGCGGATGGGTGTATACGGGTATAGAGACAATCTCATGAATCCGTATTTCCTGCATGTCAGCACGGGACTGTTCAAGTTGGTGGAGGCTCTGTAATGGTGTGGGGCGTGTGCAGTCGGAGTGATGTGGGGCCCCTGGTACGTCTAGAAACGACTCTGACACGTGACACGTACGTAAGCAACCTGTCTGATCACCTGCAACCATTCATGTCCACTGCGCATTCCGACGGACTTCGGGAATTCCAGAAGAACAATGCGACGTCCCACATGTCCAGAATTGCTACAAAGTGGCTGGCCACCAAACTCTCCAGACATGAATATTATTGAGCATGTCTGGGATGCCTAGCAACGTGCTGTCCAGAAGAGATCACCCCCCCCCCCCCCCCCCCCCATCGTACTCTTACGGATTTATGGTAAGCCCAGCAGGATCAATGGTATTCATTCCCTCCAGCACTACTTCAGACATTAGTCGAGTGCATGCCACGTCGAGTTGCTGCACTTCTACATGCTCGCGGGAGCCCTACACGATATTAGGCAGGTGTACCAGTTTCTTCGGCTCTTCAGTGTATTTGACTGAATTTGAACTGTATTTTCCTTTTATTGACATTTGTTCAAGATTTTGGTGCTTTTGTCGCTGTTGCTTGCGTGTGAAATTATTTTGGTTGTAATGTGTTCATGACATATATTAGTGACCACTGAGGTCGAATATCGAGCCTCAACTTTAATGTGGCAAGTTCATCCTCGCCCAACTTGCACACCAATTGTAACATCGGGTATGGTCGTGAAAGGAAAACGCAAGCGACCCGATGAATGTTGTCTCGTTCTCTGTACTCATACTGGATTGTCTTGGTGAGATCCAGCATCTCCCTTAAAAGAAGGACTTCATTGTTTTACTCTTGTATATTTGTTACTACTGCGACATCGTGCTTAGGTATTAGCGCTTAAGCATTTCGTCTTAAGCTTACTTAAGTGGATTTGTCTTTTTTTTGGGGGGGGGGGGGTCTTCTTAACAGGTAGGTGTTTAATCAAATTAATTCCTGTGTTTGGTCATTACTGATAAACGATTAACCTCTTAGTCCTTGTTTTAATTATGCAGTCGTTACACATAGATTTTGGTCGGCGTCTGGGGTAGGGTCTGCATTTGGTATTCTTGTCTGGCCGTGGGAATTTACTTATTAGATGCTCATTCTTGCATGAATTATATGCCTGTTTGTTTACCCTAGTTGTTCGTAGCGTTGGAACTGTTGGCTCCGGCGTGTTACCCACTACCTGCCGATTCGCTGGGCGTGGCTAGTCCACGTCGGTTGTGTACGTGTGTGCGGTGTGGTGTTCCGCCTCCAGTCTTGTGGTAGCCGTTGAGGCGGCGCGGCCTCCTCGCTTACCACGGCCTCTGTCTACAAGTTAAGTTCTTAATTTTATGTCACTCGGACTTAAGTTCACATCAAGATGTCCGCTAAGCTAAGCTGTCCTAGCCAAGCCTTTCCACCCCAAGCCCTGCCTCGTATTGCTGCTCGATTTGAAGATCTTCATTCTTAAAGGTGGATTGCTGTAAATTTTAAAATCCTTGTTACCTTCTATGCGAAGATTGTTACTGCCCAAAGGGCGTTCCAAATCATTGTTGTAATCCTGGACCTGTAAATTTTAAAATATTGTCAAATGCCGAACTTGTAAAATTTTGAATATTGTTACCTTGAAACATGTATATTCACAGTACAGCGATGGCGAGCCATGAGAGAATCTCTGACCAGAGAGTTATTTATCGTGGCTAGTCTGCGCTTGACCGCGCGAGAGTAGCAGTTGCGGTCGTGTTGCGAGAAAGTTGTTGTACGTAGCGAGTCGCGAGAGCGTGTAGTTCGTCTGTGCTTGTAGCGCGCGAGAGACAGTCGGAGTTGTGTGTGAGGAGTCGGCGGGCGTCGACATGGGCCTCTGGTAAAGATTCAGGACGAGGTATATTTTTAAATAAGGTAATGAAGCAGCATTGCGCTCAGCTAATAATGTATGGTAAATGTAACTAACTTGTTGAAGAAATGCGACAATAATAATTCTGTTTGCAAAGCAATCGTTAATGTTCATTTCTCAATCTTTGTGTCGAGTATATACAGGGCCATTATTTTTCAATAATTTTGTAGCGAAGGTACAGTCACTTTTATTTCAATTTAACGATGTTTTGTGGGAGGTCAACAACATTTTGGGTCATTATTATTCAGTAATCTTGTGGGGGAAATAACTTTTGGTACGTTTTCATTATCATAGGCCTTTCTTTTATATTTCTGCTGGGAGGTTGCGTTGAGCACGATTCCCATTAACATTTAAAATAATTTTCTCTTACATTTTTGCGGGGAGGTTACAACCTTCCTGTTTGAAAAGTTGCTGAACTACTAGCGTCAAAAGCTCCCTCACGTTATTTTAATAGTAACCCTGCACTTGTAAAATTTTTCTAAATAAGGGCCACCTTCCTTGTCTGAAGTTTGCTATCTAATGAGTGGTTTTCAAGTATTTATGCTAATTCTATTTCTATAATTGTAGTGAAGTCAGGTTTGCCTGGTTGAAATCTTACGGAAGCCTAAGGAGCTCTCGAGCTGTTTTTTTAATGAATGTTGAACTTGTTATTTTAAAGGGGTATTACTTGTCCTATAAAACAAAAAAGTTATTGTAAGCTTGGTTCGCCATCCTGAAATCAATCTGACAGTTACTATCGATTTAGATGTTAACGATGTTAAGTATTATGGTTAAATAACGGATTCCCAACTATTGTCGCAACAAATGGCCTTCTGTAAACGCAGCCTGCACCTTCAAAATGGCTCTGAGCACTATGGGACTCAACTGCTGAGGTCATTAGTCCCCTAGAACTTAGAACTAGTTAAACCTAACTAACCTAAGGACATCACAAACATCCATGCCCGAGGCAAGATTCGAACCTGCGACCGTAGCGGTTTTGCGGTTCCAGACTGCAGCGCCTTTAACCGCACGGCCACTTCGGCCGGCCCGCCTGCACCTTCCTCCCAGCCGTTAAGCTGTTGTCACATACTGGGGCGTCGACTAAGATTTCACATTCAACGTAAATTATTTCTTGGATATATTCAAATCTCTGTCCTCCCCAACAATTTTCGTCGTTTACGGCTCTCTCTAGGACAGTGAAAATTATTCTTTGCTGTTTTAACACATATCTTATTATCTTGTCCCTTCTTCTAGACTAAAAGTGATCATTTGTTTTACCACAGCCCGCTTTGGCAATTCTGTTGGCAGTAAAATTTTCTAACTACGCACCGCTTCCACAGTAATGGTGACTTATAAAGTGTGGAAGTAACTTTACTTTAATAACCGGCCTGACAAGGGGAGGCCGCCAATTGTGAAATTCAGATTCGATTCATACTGCGCATAATAAAAGCTCATGGCCAGAGGTGTAATGTGGCAAAGCACCAAGATGCACTTCTCAGCCGTTGTCGAGAAAATCGACAGTTAAAAGAAACCGTTGCCGTGAAATACTCTCTACGATTAATAGTTTTCTACAGCGGCATGGCACAGCGGTAAGCGCTCGGGGTTCGTAATCCGAAGGTCGCCGGATCGAATCTCGCGCCATGCCATTTCTTTTATTATTAGTTTTTTGTAATTCAAATATATATATATATATATATATATATATATATATATATATATATATACTATTAATGAATTGCTTATGCATGTTGGTGAAGGCGGATCGCTCTCCAATTGTACCGCCTCCATTTTTCCGTTTGTTTAACAGGGTGTACCAAAGCTCTCACGTCCGCACTGATTTTCGACGATGTTATAAGTTGCGCTAGGGACCGCATCTACCTTCTTTCGAAGTCAGCAGGCACCTACGCTGTTATGCGGCGGCTCGTTTTCGGCCCATTCATCTGTCAATCAAGTGTAACGAGCGAGTAACAGAGTTTATATTTCATACCTGCCACAGCGAATTTGTGTTCGTGGGGTCTCTATTCTAATTCGAACGTTTGACTTACGCTATACGTATTCGTTTCGGAATATCGTTTCTACGTCTTCAATTAACTATACGTGGTTAACATTATGAAGACAATTAATAACATTTGTGAAATACAACTTTGTTTGCGGAAAACATAATGATGTTCGAAGTCGCCAGTTTTTCCACGAGAAACGACTTTCAACAACTTATTATATGCATAATTGTTGCAACTGATTGCCGGGAATTATATATATATATATATATATATATATATATATATATATATATATATATATGTGTGTGTGTGTATACATATATACACATTTGAATTACAAAAAACAAATACTAAAAAAAAAAGTTTCAGGGTGCGAGATTCGATCCGGCGACCATCTGATTACAAACCCGAGCGCTTACCGCTGCGCCACGACGCTGTAGAAAATTGTTAATTGTAGAGAGTATTTCACGGCAACGGTTTCTTTTAACTGTCGATTTTCTCGACAACGGCTGAGAAGTGCATCTTGGTGCTTTGCCACATTACACCTCTGGCCATGAGCTTTTATTATGCGCAGTATGAATCGAATCTGAATTTCACAATTGGCGGCCTCCCCTTGTGAGTGGCCGAGTGGTTCTAGGTGCTTCAGTATGGAACCGCGCGACCGCTACGGTCGCAGGTTCGAATCCTGCATCGGGCATGGATGTGTGTGGTGTCCTTAGGTTAGTTATGTTTAAGTAGTTTCTAAGTTCTAGGGGACTGATGACCTCAGATGTTAAGTCCAATAGTGCTCAGAGCCATTTGAACCATTTTTTAATTAATTTATAAACCAGCGACAAAGGAATCTAAAGCATATGATACGTTAGTTACTAATACTTTGCTTCCAAATTTTATGAAAACTTAATCAAAACATTTTTAAAATCCCTACCGCCTACAGCCCACCATGAGAGCTGGAACACATACTAGTGGAGAGTAGAGAACAGGTTGACTGCCACTGTTCCACTCTCTGTTTTCCACATATTTCTTTCTTAGCCAAATATACCGAGAACCACCTCATTTCTCTTTTCTCGTCTCCTCACAATCCATGACTCCCTTATATACACTGATCTGCCCTAGACGTATTAGGGGCAGTCAAATGAAAATCGAACACCTGCCACAATGGAATCATGGAATGGCTTCCTCCGAAAGTAATCACCGCACGCGTTAAGCGATTTATACCATGTGGAGATGATAAATTCCTCTGTCGTAGAACGCGACAGGCCGCTAACGGATCCACAACCGCACCCACTCTTGTACTTCCTTGTCCGACTGAAACCGACGTTCAAACGTTACCAAAGGCTTGAAAATCACACGATGAAGGATCCGGGTTGTACGGAGGATGTTGGAGTGTTTCCCAAGTAAATCGCTCAAGCGCAGCCTTCGTTCGGTTAGCACCGCGTGGGCGGGCGTCATCATGCGATAAGATGACTGCGTCCGACAGCATTCCTACAGCCCGAGGCCAAAGGGCAAGGCCAGCAGTGGAAACATTCCACATCCCCCCCGACAAAGAAATCCAAAGCTGTTCACACAAGTTCCACTGCAGGGGCCCTCTGTTTATTGAATTCCTCGAGTGTGGAACCAGAGACAACGTGCAGAGCTATGAGGACACTTCGTTGAAACTGCGACGCGCCATGAAAGTCAAAACGCCCAGGAACGCTGTTGGACGGAATCATCCTGATGCATGAGTTGGGTTGGGTTGGGTTGTTTGGGGGAAGAGACCAAACAGCGAGGTTATCGGTCTCATCGGATTAGGGAAAGGTAGGGAAAGAAGTCGGCCGTGCCATTTCAAAGGAACCATCCCGGCATTTGCCTGGAGCGATTTTGGGAAATCACGGAAAACCTAAATCAGGATGGCCGGACGCTGGATTGAACCGTCGTCCTCCCGAATGCGAGTCCAGTGTGCTAACCACTGCACCACCTCGCTCGGACCTGATGCATGATGACGACCATCCCCACTCTGCCAATAGGGCGAAGGCTACGATTCAACGATTTGGTTGGGAAACACTGCAACATCCATACAGCCCGGATCTTTCAGCGTGTGACTTTCACATCTTCGGTGACCTGAAGAAAGACACGTATGGACGTCTATTTCGGTCGGACGAGGAAGTGCAATAGTGTGTGCGGTTGTCGATCCATCAGAGGCCGACGGCGTTCCTCTAAACAGGAACAGCACTATGGGGCTTAACAGCTGAGGTCATCAGTCCCCTAGAACTTAGAACTACTTAAACCTAACTAACCTAAGGACATCACACACATCCATGCCCGCGGCAGGATTCGAACCTTCGACCGTAGCGATCGAGCGGTTCCAGACTGAAGCGCCTAGAATCGCTCGGCCACACCGGCTGGCTGAACTAATTGTCTCGTCTCCTATTGCGATAAATCTCTTAACGTGTGTGGTGATTACTTTAGAATGGAAACATTTCGTAGTCCCGTTGCGGCGGGTGTTTCGTTTTCATTTGACTCCCAGAAAATTTATCCTCCAATTAAGGCCTATCCTTGATGTAGTACACTTCTTTTATCGACGATTGCCTTCTTCAGCTGTGGTAGCCTGCTTCGTATATCCTAACTGCCTCGTCCGCCAGACTTTTTTTTCCTTCAAAGGGAGTACAATTTGTGGCGAAATAAATAAAAAAAATTAAATTTATTTGTTTTTTGAAAAGAGGAAAAATTATGGATATGGAACTGTAGCTTTAGAATTTTTGAAAGGCTTTTTTTACGGATTGTATTGACCGGCTTGAATGCGGACAAATACAGTGCTGCGTGAAATATGCCTGTAATATAATTTACCATTCCGATTAATTACATTTTGAATTCTACGTCATTGTTGATTTAATCAGAGTTCTCACCTTAGACGTAGAATTAGTCCTTCTGCCACAATATTAATTCATTAGTCGCCATCGATGTTCTTCTCTTTGTTGACCGTGTGTATCTTCCTGAGTCGGCATCGGTTCACTTCACGAAGACGGTGGAAATCAAGGAATACAATGCTACGTCGCTTTAAATAATTTTCGTAACAATTCGATACTTCTCACTATTTTTTATTCACCACACAATAAGACTTGCTGCGCTCGTCGCACAAACCATAATTACTAACTATATGGCTGCCTTTCCGTACAGTCCAAAAATCACGTCCATCCTCCACAAGGCAACAATCGAAAGTGTCCCTTAGCTCCTTGGAGTATGAAACAAAAGAGAATCCAATGTGAACATTACAAAGATTATAATCTACATGCCTCTCAATTTAATCTTTGGCGCAGCTTTTAAGGTATTGTATGTCTCTGCGTCGGAATGTGTCATTACAACTGCCCCCCCTACTGTATACTGTCACTAGAAAATGTTATTTGGTTGACAGGATACAGTAGTCGCCCTTGCAATTGATAGGTTTGGGGGTCTTTTATTTACAAACTTCATTTTTACTGTCTCATTTTCATGGCACTGTGAATTCTTTGGTATTTCTGAGTGTGTGTCAGTTTTTTGGTATACTTATGCTCATATTTACAAACCTTAATCCTAATATACAAAGTTTTGGTCAACACTGAGAAAACGACATCATGTGGTAAAGTTTGTACAATAAAATATACAATGAATGCAACGTTGTTTACAAATGTTTCCTTCCTCGTCAGAGGTGAAAATTAAGTCCTTGTATTGCTTTCTGTATTTATTCGGGGCGACGAGCTTTGTTCGCTAGCCCCAGTGTTGAATATGGACGGGTGATACGCGCGCCAGATTGTTTGGTCGTCCGTTAGCGGGCGACGTTGGTTGAATGCGCGCTAGTGCACTGAATATACACCGACGTGCGGGTACCGTCGAGACTTCCGAACCTCAGTATGCGTGTGATTTTTGTAGTTCCTTCCAGTACTTAGACTGGATACGACGAGGTACATTGGAATATGTGCCCCGAAGAACACACCATACTATGTGCGAGGCGGAGGACGATCCCGTCGATGCAGCTCCAGGTAAGAAGCGGACCATGTCAAACTTGTTTGGCATTGCCCTTTCCTATTGTGACGCCATGGGTAGTTTGACGATACAAGCTTCAATTTTCGATGTCACTTGTTTAGGCTCGCTGACACTTGCAACGTAGCACTACTTTGCACAATTTTAATTTCTACACACATCACTTTAACCGGGAGTATTGTGATCGAAACTTTCTTTTTCACTAAACCTTTTTCTTCGCATTAACCCCTTTTACCTATTGTACCAAGATTCATTTCCCTCAATACTTCTGGTCAATGTACATAAGTATTCATAAATTTGTAAGTCACGGGACTTGGCATGAAATACAACGTACAGCACATACAATGGAATAACATATAACACATACAATACATTTGTTACATTAATTACAGGAAAAAACTATCGACGAAAATTGAAAAATTTTTGACCACTCGTAGTGGCTTCTTCGTCTTGGATTTCATTGACACACACACATTTTTCCATTAATCAGTTAGAAGGAACAAGTCCTTTGTTTTCCTTCTTGAACTCTAGTATATGTTAAGGTTTACCTCCGTTACGTATTCTTCATACGCAACGACATGCATCAGCATGCAGAGAATACACCTGTAGCCGCCCCACTACAGCTCGGGAAGGGAATTTTCTACCTTCTACTTAGGGTAATGGCAACGACTACGTGTATGCTACGGTTTTTACCTATAAAATCTGAAAATGCACGAAATAATCATTTATATGCAGCATAACCCTAATGTGTACAGTGTTTTGTGCTTAAGCACGTTCTGGTGTGCTTGTAAATCATTACCTCTAATAAAACTTCCTACATTAACATGGACATATAAACATAAAATTTTGAAGTTCAGGGTGTAGCTACTATTAATATGTACAGTGTTTCATAATAGCGGCCCGCCCTTGTGTGCGTGTATCATCTTCAATTAAAGTGCGCTTATAGGCGTCTTGTGTTATCATGGGAGAAAAAATACAGACATTTTAATGCATCGGTTGTCATGAAAATCTATGTACACGAATAATCAGACTTTCATAGCTTCAGTGCAGCATGAAATTCTGTATGACTTTTTTTTTCATAGTTTATTTTACAGACGATTCCTTTGCTTGCAGGTCGTCGATCACACTACTTACCTGTTTCTCGTATAGCGGCGATATCATTTTCATTCTTTGTGACTGTAAATCGTTATATGTGTGAAAGATATAATTTTGACATGATTTTTCCTTTCATGTTTCAAGTGGGTAAAGTAATTCATACCTTCCTTCTGCATACATGAGTGAAGCATCGCTAATGTTGCACTGTGTATCAGGTTTTTCGTATTTTCTCGTAAACTCGTAAAGTCTTACGGTTTTAATTAAGTTGTTTCTTGACGTTAGGTATACCTGTTTATACGAGGTTGTCTTACAGTTTAATTTTCCTTATACACTTCTATGTTGTTTAGGTTCCGTACATGTACAAAGCTTCTTTCGCCTTTCACACATTCATACATACGTTTATACACACAAAAAATATCTACCACTATAATATACACTTTGCTGGTGGGGCCCTTTTTCGGTACCCGGCACCATTCCTTCAATATTCCAAAATAATTCAGGGTGTGCTGAGCATCGTCCCTTATACTAATAATACTTACAACTAAATATTTCTTCTTACATACATAACTGCCTTACGGTCCATTAATGCGCAATCATTCCCTATTTTCCTCCTTTACACTTTTAGCTTTCGTACATGTACCCTCGTGTATAGCTTATATATTCTACAAAGTTGTTTGCTGAGTGCTTTAGGTGTTTCCTAACGTTAATGTGTGACTCTCTCTCTATAAAGCCTAGGTATTTGTTTTGAGGGCGATTCAGTTCGTTACTCACGTTGCATAGAGCTGTTTATTATTTTCCTATTTTAAAGCTTGTGTCATTCTTTTCCTTAGTCACAAAAATTAACGCGTTTGCCTTGTTGTTCATTCTGAAAATCGCTCGCTACTGTGTAATGTAAATGCATGCGTTATCTCTTTTCTTTCCTCTTTGCTGCTTTTTCCCTGTATGTAATTGTGTGTTGTTCTCGCGTGTACATAGCCTTCTTCCGGTTATATATCTGCATTATTTTTTTTTTATTGAGCTATTTTCTTTGTCCTTCCGTACAAGCTAAGATTTTACTCAATACAATATAATATTACAATACCGTCCATAACCAGTATGTACTTGTATGTTCACTTTTATTACGTTATACCAGCTTATAATTAAATTTTCTAAGCTACTATTTACAAGACTTGTGTACGCTTTTCTTTCTTGTTTTTGAATGACTTTCGTCTCTGTGTCTCATAGTAAGCATGGTCTCAAAACTTTTAAACGTTCCGCGCATGCGCGCTTACGTACCACGACTGGACAGTACGCGCGGGGAAAACTCTGCATTGTTGGTGAACATTATTCGTGATAGCCGCCATCATGTAATACGAGTCACGTGTCGCCTGAACTCTACCGCGCATGCGCCTTCGCGCTTCGTATACACTCAGCTGATCGGACAGGGCAGGGGGAAGATTTATCCCCGGCTTGCTGCCTACAGCCGGCCAATGACCTCGTCTTGCCATGCAGGTATCGCGTGCTCATCAGCTGAGCGTTGGATTCTAACTTAGACGCGTGGCTTGTTGCTCGTCTCAAGCGAACAAACTCTGGCCTTCGCGTTAATTTGGCATTGTTCCTCTCTCTTAAATAACTGAGTTAGACTACAGAAGTACCGTGTGGTTTATTTTATAGTGTTAAGACTCACAGTAACACATGTTTCATTAGGTGTGGTTAACTATGCGTTTTAAAGCTGGCATATGCCCCCAGTTGGTTACTAGTTTCGATGTACAATTGAAACTTCAGTAATGAGATGTGCTAGTTCATTTTGTTGAGTTTCTGAAAGACAAGTGGATTTTCCAACCTTCTCGTGGGCGGCCTGTTCGTTAATTATTTCCGTTTCTAATTGTTCGGGGTAAGGAATATCTATCAATAACACTTGTGGGTAAACTAATTTTACTTCAGCTTGTTTCTGTAATCGGCCATTACGCTCTATTGTTGACTTTACAAGATTGACCTTCACACTACGACTGCCCACTCGGAAATAGCAAAGTCCACTGCCTATGTCGATGTTTCCTTTATGCTGCCGGAAAACTTCCATACCTAAAACATAATTGACTATTAATTTGTCAACGATTAAGAATTTACAGTTTATAATGACATCGCTAATGGTAACAGGTATTTGCGTCTGCCACTTAATACTTTTTGACTTGTTACCTACAGCTGTCAAGATTTTACAATTTTCCTTTGGCAACACTGGTACTTTTAATGCTTTCGAAACTTCTTTAAATAAACTGTTAGAAATAATATTCGTAGATGCACCTGTATCTAAAATTACATTGGTAATTATAGTTCCTATCTTTGCTGTTATTACAGCCTGTACGAGGTCACTTACCTTGTTCAGTGCTTTCATTTCTTCTTCACATAGATCTTCTTCTACGGTAGCATCCTGATTATATCTTAAAAATAATTGTTTAAGATGTAATGTGTGCTTGTTTGTACCCCCTGTTGTCAAATCGGTCGGCTGGTTGGGGCTCATTGCGACCGATTGTTGTTTACCGGGGGAGACAACGGCGTTGCTTCACTACTGTCCGTTTCCTCTACGAAGTGTACCGAGTGGTTAATCTGTCGCCAATTAGTTTCCGGACCGCTGCGTGCAACATTTTCTTGCGACCGGACGTCGCTATTCCTCCTTGGTCTGTCATTTCTATTACTGTAACTACTGTAATTTTCATTTGTGTGCCGCCTTTCATCACGCGGACCTGACCAATCGTTCACGTGATTTCTATCATTTCCATACCGGCGTGGACCGTAATCTGTATTATATCTTCGGTCTTCACGTCTCTGTGGTGCCGAATTCCTCCGATTTCCGTAATTCCAGTTTCCATTATTTGGCCTTGTCGCATAAGGATGCCAACTGTGTGGGTTTTGTCCACTGCCATTAAAATGATATCCGTTTACGTTGTTTTGATTGGTTCCGGAATGTTCATTCCGATTACTTGTGCTCGGCTCTTCTACGTATATTAGATCAATTGAGTCAAGCACGGAAAGAAAGTATTCAAGGTCGTTCTCCGGTATGGTTACCAATTTCTCGCGTAAGTTCGCGGGTAGTCTGTTTTTCAGAATTTTGAGAACATCTACGTGCGGTATTGGATTGTTCCAATAGCGCGTCTTATTCAAATACTTTTCGAAATACTTTCTCAACCCGCCGTTTTTGAGGTTGAACGGTTGTGGGTTGAATACCTCACGTCGCAGTCTTTCTTGGACCCCAGCAGACCAATATTTCTCCAAGAAAGCTCGTTCAAATTGTTCGTAGGTGACGCACTGTTCAGCCATGTCTGTGGCCCACAAAAGTGCGTCGCCTTGTGTGAAGCCTACTACATATCTAATCTTCTGTGCCTCAGTCCAGTTTCTTGGTAAGACATTTTTAAATGCTCTTACGAATACGACTGAATGAGTTTTTCTGGATTCTGTGGAGAAAGCTGGAAACTGTCTATGTTTCAACAGGCTCTCATCGACTAGAATCGTCGAGATGCAAGGCGACACGCCTACTGCCTGTTGCAGCACCGCGTTTGGCGAATATCCATTGTTTGCCTGCGCAGGTGCGTGCACATACGCCGGACTGGGCGCGTGATGTTCTGCGTTATTGACATCGTAATCTGGCACGGGTGAGTAAGTGTCACGCTGCCTGTTGCTTGACGTAGGCAAATCATTTGAAACATTTAGTCTACCCGCAATTTCCTTACGTATTCTGTCCTCGGCTACTTTGATTTCATTACCTAATTTTTCAAAAAGTTTTGTTTCCCAGTCAGTTATTGATTCATTTACATTAACGGATTCTAAAGTTTCATTTATTTTGATAATGTCCGCCTTGATACGTCCAGTCTCCTGTTTCAGAAGACCGACTTCTTCGTTAACTTTATTAACTTGGTCAGGTATTTCTTCACATGCGGACTGTACGCTAGTTAAATTTAATTGAATAGCCTGTACGTTTTCATGTATTTCCTTTTGTACCGTTTGTGTTTGATGGTGTTTTTCTACGATTTCTGACAGTTCCTGTTCCTGTTTGTTTGTAAGATCTGACAATTTCTTTTCTAAATCATTTGCCAATACATTGTATACACTATTGACTGTTTTGATGACTTTGTCTTCGATCTTTTGATCAATTTCATTGGTGAGTTTATTTAAGCGTTGATCAAAATGTTTGTGCATATTTTCAAATTGCGTGTTTACACTTGAAAACTGCTGTTGGAACCCAATTTCCATGTTTGACAATTTTGTGTTTGTTGTGTTGTGACTGATCTTTAAATCAGATAATTGCTCGCTCACGTTTGACATCAGACTATATAATGCCTCAAGCGTAACTGACGAAGCTTGTGTGTTTGTATTTATGCCATTATTTGTAGCCATTGTTTCTCTACCACGATTTGATTGAATCGAAATCGGGCTAGGTTCACTGATTTCACGCGAAATATTTTCATCTGATCTGGTAATCGATGCTTCATCAACTGTGTACAAGGTTTCATTTGCAAGTGGTTCGTTATTATTAATCCCTGTCGAGTGTAATTGAATTGTATTTACTTCTACATTATGTTGTGCTGAAAAACTAATTGCGTCATCATTTGCGTCACTATTGTCAGAATCAGTGACGCGTCCATGAACATTTGTCAAATTAAAATTCTCCGATTCCATTGTGGAGATATTATTTTTATCTGTACTTTACTGTTAATCTAAATATTTAAATTCTCTCGCAGTTGAATTAATAAAAATATCTCGCGATTGTTATTTGTTGCGCATCGGAAATTTACAAGATGGCGCACTACGTCTTCTAATTCTGCGATTGTTGAACACAAAAAAGTAATTATCAAAGTGTAATTGTGTGTTGCCACAAACACTACCAGGATTTTAATATGGAATGGAAAAGGTTCTGCTTTAAGTGGAGCTAAGCCAAGGTGCAGCAGCTGCATGCGTTTGCGCTTTCCTACCTTAATTCCGGATGAGCCGCGTCACTCACGATTACGTTAGTTTTGTAAATCCTTGTCCTTGTTCCTTCTGGTTATTGTGCCATCCGTTTATACAGTTAACATTGTTTCACCTTATTCGTTATTTTCCATGCGCGTCATGTAACAGAGAAACAGTAATTAGTACAAGTACATTTGTAGTGCAACAATCAAGTACTTACTCTTTGTTCCACGAGCACTGTCCCTGTCAGCGGTCGCCAGTGTGGCGTAATAAATAAAAAAAATTAAATTTATTTGTTTTTTGAAAAAGAGGAAAAATTATGGATATGGAACTGTAGCTTTAGAATTTTTGAAAGGCTTTTTTTACGGATTGTATTGACCGGCTTGAATGCGGACAAATACAGTGCTGCGTGAAATATGCCTGTAATATAATTTACCATTCCGATTAATTACATTTTGAATTCTACGTCATTGTTGATTTAATCAGAGTTCTCACCTTAGACGTAGAATTAGTCCTTCTGCCACAATATTAATTCATTAGTCGCCATCGATGTTCTTCTCTTTGTTGACCTGAGTCGGCATCGGTTCACTTCACGAAGACGGTGGAAATCAAGGAATACAATGCTACGTCGCTTTAAATAATTTTCGTAACACTTCGATACTTCTCACTATTTTTATTCACCACACAATAAGACTTGCTGTGCTCGTCGCACAAACCATAATTACTAACTATATGGCTGCCTTTCCGCACAGTCCAAAAATCACGTCGATCCTCCACAAGGCAACAATCGAAAGTGTCCCTTAGCTCCTTGGAGTATGAAACAAAAGAGAATCCAATGTGAACATTACAAAGATTATAATCTACATGCCTCTCAATTTAATCTTTGGCTCAGCTTTTAAGGTATTGTATGTCTCTGCGTCATTACAAATTCCTTCGGCTACTTCATGGTCCGCAATTTTAATTTTAACTTTATCATTAGTCTTATTTCTGCTGCTCCTCATTACATTCGTCTTTCGTCGGTTTACTCTCAGTTCATATTCTTTTCTCATCACACATCTACATCTACATCATACTCCGTAGGCCACGTAAGGGTGTGTGACGGAGCGTACTTTTTGTACCACCAACTGAGGGCTCGAACCCCGTTCCACTCGCGAATAGCGCGTGGGAAGAATGATTGTCAGTAAGCTTCTGTATTGGCTCTAATTTCTCGAATTTTCTCCTCATGGTCATTACGCGAGACACTGTTCGTTACATTCAACAGACTCGATAAATCTTCCTCAACAAGGTCGTCAGTGCATGTTACTATTGAAATCCTTTCACACTGAATCATTACGCCAGTCCTGAATCTTTTATTTCCATGGTTGCTTCTTCGATGCATAGGCTGAACACTAGGGACGAAAGAAAGACTGCAGTTGTGCACTAAGCCCTTCTTAAGCCGAGAACTCCTCGCTTGGTTTTCCTTCTTATTCTTCCATCTTGGTTGCTGTGTATACCGCATCTCTGCTGTCTTTCCATACAGTTCTTACCTTTTCTTCCTGAATTTCAAACATCCTACATAATTTTACGTTTAAGATCGCTTTTTCTAGGTCGAATTATCCCAAAGAACTAACTGTACTCATCTTGGGAATAACAGTTGTTCTAGAGCAGTAGTTACTTGGCCCGATTCGTAACATGTGAAAGTTCTAGCGTTACAAGTGAAAAAAAAAGTTTTGAATTATCGATTCGCTGAAGAATTACAATCTGCATCTGCAAAGGTCGGTGACTGGTCTCAGAAAATAAAAGAAACAAGAGTTACCAATGAAATACCTTTACTGGCCTTGAAGGTAGTCACCACATTTCTGACAACGATTGCAGAAGTGCTGGAAACTGTCAACAAACGCTTCATGTGGAATCACTTAAAGCACCGTGGTCACATGTTGTTGGATATCCACATCATCACACCAAGCGACTGTTAGTGGCATGATGTTCATCGACTTCCCCCTCCCTCGGGTGGACATTCATGATCGATCAAGCCCTTACTGTAGAAAAGGGCCACCAACATCGTCACAATCTTGGGTTTTATCAGCCGACTCTTTTTGGAGGCGAGGAAGGCGATGAACGGCATGCCATTGACTCACAATTGGTCTCTGGATCGTACTGGTAGCATCAGTTCTCATCGCCTGTAATGATGAGGATATCCAACAACGCGAGACCGCCGTGCTTAGAATGATTCCACAAGACGCTGTTGCTGACAGTTTTCAATAGCTTTACAAGCGATGTCAAAAGTGTGTTGTAGCTAAAGATGATTACTTTGACGAACAGTAAAAGATATTTTGTTTTTAACTCTTGTTTCCTTTATTTTCTGAGACCATTCACCGAACTTTTCAGACGCACCTTGTGCAACAACTGTAAGGTTGGAAGAAACCTATTTCTCACAAGCCTTGTACATAAAGACTTAATACAAGGTGCAGAACTAAGTTTTTTATCGACCGGTTCGAGAGTTATTACAGATAACAGAGACACAGGAGAGAAAATTATTTTCTGGGAGTTTTGCTGGTGACAGATGGCGTACCAAGATGGAAATGGTACGAGGGTGAGTCAAATGAAAACCTTAAATTTGTAATAACAAATCGAAATTTCGTGCCGTTATCCTGTAAGTTGGTAAGCGTGCTACAAACAGCGTGCAGAATGGCCTGTAGGTGGCAGCATAGTGCGGATGCATACATACCGTCGCGGTATCAGTATAAAGATGGCCGCCCCACTTGCGACTTGCACCAGGGAAGAACAGCGTTCTGTTATTCGTTTTTTGCGTAGAGAAGGTGTGAAACCTGTTGAAATTCATCGACGAATGAAGGTTCGGTACGGTGATGCTTGTTTGTCACAGCAGCAAGTCTACGGATGGAGTAGGAAGTTCGCAAATGGTGTGACTTCCGTGGAAGATGCTCCTCGTCCAGGTCAGGCACAATGAGTTGTGACTCCACAGAACAGCAGTTGAAGCCATAGTGAAGGAAAACCGCCGAGTGACACTGAATGACATTGCAGCATGTTTACAGATTAGTCATGGGTCAGCACACCACATTGTGCATGATGTGCTCCAGAGTCACAAAGTGTCTGCAAGATGGGTGCAACGACAGCTGACTCCTGAAAGGAGAGAACGACGTGCTGATGCTTGTGAAGAACTTCCTCGGCGCTTTGAACGAGAAGGTGATGGCTTCCTTGCAAGAATGGTTACTGGGGACGAAACCTGGGTTCACATCCACCAACCGGAAGCGAAGAGAGCGAGCAAGGAATGGCGCCATTCCTCATCACCAAAACCAAAGAAGTCTCGAACAGAACCATCAGCAGGGAAAGTTATGCTGACTCTCATTTGGGACGAAAAAGGCGTCATTTTGAAGCATTACATGCCTAGAGGGACCACTGTCACCAGTGCATCATACACAGATCTCCTAAAAAATCATCTGTGGCCTGCAATAAAATCAAAGCGACGTGGATTTGCTGTCAGCAGGTATCCTTTTGCAGCATGACAATGCAAGACCCCACACTGCCCGTACAACAGTTGCAGCAATCACAGACCTGCATTTTGAGTGTCTTCCTCATCCCCCACACTCACTGGCCCCAAGTGATTTCCATATGTTTGGACCACTCAAAGACGCAATGGGAGGAAAGAAGTTCCGTTCTGATGAAGAGGTACGCCACGCGGTGCATGAGTGGTTGCGCGGACTGTCAAAAGAATTTTTTTTCTAAAGGAATTTATGCACTTTGTAAGCGCTGGAGGACTTGCATTGAGAATGGGAGAGATTATGTCGAAAAGTGATACAGCTTTGTACCATTTCTGCACAAGAAATAATATTTTAAAAAAATTAAAGGTTTTCATTTGACTCACCCTCGTATATCTCAGCGCTACGATAGTTTTCAGTCACTCTTGCCTGTTGTACAGTGTGGAATGATGAGCTTATGAAGCCTACTGGTCGAAGTTATTATACGATGTTGGAGTATGGATAACATATAAAAATTACATTTTTAGGGTTTCTTGAAGCGGATATCAAGGATAATATGAACCAGAAAATTTGAGTTGAAGAAAATATTCCTCAGCTGTGAAGAGGTTAGTTCCGAAGAAGTGAACGGGAAGTACGTTATACAGGAGATTTGAGAATACAAAGAGATCCTATGGCTTGAAACTCAGATATGCGCGTGCGGTTATCTCTTTTCACGGTCTTAGAAAACTTCCAAATTTGTCTTTCCTACGTAATTGCACGATAGCTTGACTGAAAATGGAATTCTTGTGCCTGACGGTTTTTAGTTAGCTTACATTTTCAAAAGGGATTTATGTTAATGTACAATCTATTACGAATCCTTCGATTTCCTTTGATTATTTTCGAAAGGTCACTTTCAGTGGAACTGAGGAGGTGCTTAGAATCAATCAGGTCTTTATTTTTTTCGCTGTTAGAAGTTTGTAATCTGTTTGCCGGCCGTTGTGGCCGAGCGGTTCTAGGCGCTTCAGTCTGGAACCGCGCGACCGCTACAGTCGCAGGTTCGAATACTGCCTCGGGCATGGATGTGTGTGATGTCCTTAGGTTAGTTAGGTTTAAGTAGTTCTAAGTTCTAGGGGACTGATGACCTCAGATGTTAAGTCCCATATTGCTCAGAGCCATTTGAACCATTTTTTTGTAATCTGTTCTCGAACGCAGTGGACGGAAGCAGTGGGTATAAGATTGTAATGAGATTTAGTCGCCTTCTTCATCGAGGGAACAGTGACGAGAGAAGATGCCTAAACAAAGTCAGTGAGTGAACTCAGGAGAATCATTGACAATGTAACGGTACGCGTTTTTTTTTTTGTCTCACGGAAATATAACAACTTACTACAAAACAATTTCACTTAACAGTTTGAAAACTGAACACTTACAAGATATGTAAAGAGAATAATCAAGGAAAGGGGACGACATGAGACAGCGAAAATTTATTTTTTCGAGAGATTTACAAAGGGAAAAGTCCAAGATAGTGTGTCCCGGAAACGTCGCAGGTACAAAGGCCTTAAAATTCAGAACCTGCAGTGTGCTCCACCATTATGAACGGATTGCTAGAGGTCGAGCCACTGTGGGCAGAGATAATTGAATACTCGTGTCAGATGTTTTGGGCAGTACTCATTGCCATGGGATGCATAAATTTATAATAGGATCCTCCTACCGACCACCAGACTCATCCCCACAATTATCTGAAAACTTTAGATAAACTTCCAGTTTGCTAATAAATAGGTTCCCCAGTGATATTGTCGTCTTTGGAAGAGACTTTAATCACTCAATAATTGATTCATATTGTAACCTCCTAACAGAAAATTTATTAAATAAAATGAATAATATTCTCATTTAACCTCCCCACAAAATTCATTCACATATAATCTCCCCACAAAATTCTTTCTCATTTAATCTAAGCTCAAAATTCATTCACATTTAGCGTAACCTCAAAACAGAAAATATCAACATAAATAATATTCACGTTTAACTCCGCCAAAGCCGGTCCCAAGCCCGGTTGAAAAAGGAGGAGGGGGAGGAGTAACAACCTCGTTAAAAAACCTTGGTTCACCTGGCCCGGGTGATAGTACCTCGTAAGGGTCCCTTGCCAGGGTAACGGTGAAGACCTCAACGGCAGTGAAGGCGGAGATGAAGATCATCGGAACGGCGGAACTGGCGGAAAAGGTGAAGATTAACCAACGGTCCAGAAGGCGGAAGAAGACACTATATGTCCCAACGGCTTTTGGAGCGGAAGAGTTATCTTCAATCAGCAGCGTCTGTACTTCAGAGAAGCGGCTGCGAAAGGCGTCTGTACTCCAGAGGAGCGGCCTGAACTAACTTCTTAGTGTAGCGAGCTAAGTCTTAGTGGAAGGAGGTGTATACCTCTGGAAACAACAGCTTTAACCAAGTATCAGAAATGGAAGGTGCAATGAGAAAGTTTCCTCCCCGTGGTGGTAATACCACCGAAGCTGGGCATTCGGATCCGGGGGCCCAGCATCATTGCGCAACAGACCAGTCGGAGGGTCCTAGGATCCCTAACGCTAAACATAGGAACAGACATCAAACGTTCATAGGAACACTGAACGTGAACTCAATGCTGAGAACAGGTAAACAAAAAGAACTGACAAAACTAATGGATGAACACAAACTAAAAGTTCTGGCTATACAAGAAACAAGATACCCAGATGAGGATACAGTACAGGCAGACCAGTACAGGATTTATAAAGGGAAACCAGCACAGATAGTAAAGAATACAAAAGGTCTTCGGGTATATGGCACAGCATTTGTGATACATAACTCATTCTCTACTAAGGTACTAGAATTTAAATCTAAATCACCAAGAATATCATTGATAACATTCAGAAATAAAAATAAAAAGTACACACTTATAAATGCCCATGCACCAATAAATAAAGACAACCAACAAAATCCAGAGAAAGTGCAGACATTTTGGGAGGAACTGGAAGAAACAATAGGGAAGATCCCTGAGCAACACACTACAATTCTGTTAGGAGACTTTAATGCACAAATTGGAAGAAACGAATTATCAAAAAGCACAGGGAGGTTTACAGCACACACTAAAACTAACATGAATGGCCAGAGATTAGTAGAGTTTTGTGAGAAATTCAAATTGAACATTATGACAACTAAATTCCAGAAGAATCCCAAAAAACAAACAACATGGAAATCACCGAACAAATTACTTGGCGAATTCCAGATTGATCACGTGACAATAAGTTATGATAATTCAAAGGACATTCAAGATGTACAGGTGGTGAAAGGGGCCAACTTTGATTCTGACCATTATCTGACCAAAATTAAGATGAAATTAACACCAGAAAGAAGTCACAAGAGTGACGAAACAAAAATAGCCAAATATAGAGTACAGGACTTAATGCTCAATCAGCAAGTCTTAGACGACTACAAGGAAAAGACAGATAAAATCAAAAGTCACAAATGGGAAGAAATTGCAACCTCAATACGAGACGTAGCAGAACAAACAATTTTACTAACCAAAAAGAAAAAGCATCCCTGGTGGAATGAGGTCTGTGAGAAAGCACTACAGAAAAGAGCCAGAACTTGGGAGAAATACAACTCAACCAAAAGGCCAACTGACTGGGAGCAGTTCAAAACGCAAAGACGTGAAACGACGAAAATCATTAAAAGTGAACGAAGGAAATATGACACACAACAAATACAGAAAATACAAGATGAATTTTCTAAGAACAATACACGCAATTTCTTTCAAACATTCAGAACTACAATAACAAGATATAAACCACCGACACTCTGCTTCAAAGATGAAAAAGGAAATCTGATCACCAGTGTGGAACAAAATTGCCAACACCTAGCGAACTACTTTGAAACGCTGCTAAGCTGCAAAAGACCTGATGAAACCTTGACATTTGAGAAGCCTAAGAATAAGCTACCAGACTCTGAACCACCTAATAAAGAAGAAATTAAAGAGATCTTGAAAGGATTGAAAAACAATAAAGCATCTGGTAAAGATTCGTTAGTCGCGGAACTACTGAAATACGCAGGAGAAAACTTAATAAATAATTTCGAGGCGCTGTTTGAAGAAATTTGGAATACAGAGAAGATTCCGGAGGAATGGAAGACAGCATTGATTCATCCATTACATAAGAAGGGTGCCAGGACAAATGCAAATAACTACAGAGGTATCTCATTGTTATCAGTGGCCTATAAGATCCTATCCAAGGCACTACAAAACAGGATTGAAAATCAAGTAGAGAAAGAACTGGGTGAATATCAGGCTGGGTTTAGAAAAGGAAGATCATGCAGTGAACAGATATTCAGTCTACTCTCCATAATACAACTTCGCGCACGCACATCGAAAAATCTAGTAATTACATTCATAGACTTCAAAAAAGCATATGATTCTATTGATAGACCAACCTTGATTAACACATTAGAAGAATTTGGGATTGATGATAAAAGCGGAAGTCTAATCCAGGAAACCCTTACGGGAACAAAATCGCAAGTGAAGTTTTTGGGTAGATTGTCACAACCGTTTGTAATTGGAACAGGTGTTAGACAAGGGGATGGACTCTCCCCACTGTTGTTTAACATTGTCCTTGAAAAAGTGGTCAGGGAATGGAGAAAGAAGATGGCAGAAGCTGGAGTGAAAAATGGGATAACGTTAGGAAGAAATAAAACAAAAATTGAATGTCTGGCATTTGCTGATGACATGGCAATATTGGCAGATGACATCGAAACAGCAAAGATTCAGATAGAAATGCTGCATGAGATCGCTGAGAAGACAGGTCTACAAATATCGTATGAAAAGACAGAACTGATGATACAGGACAAAACAGACCCAACACAGACATTGCAAACTAAGTATGGAATAATTAAGAGAGTCCATAAATTTAAGTATCTAGGGGAATGGATTACACCGACAGGGTTACCAAATGTTTCACTACAGGAAAGAGCAATAAAGATGGAAACGGCATACCAGCTATGCCGAAATGTATACAATAAAAAGTCGATCTCCATCAATGCCAAGCTCAGGCACTACAATGCGGTAATAAAACCAGAAAGTTTGTATGCGATTGAATGCATCCCACTGAACAGAAAACGTCTGTTGGAGAAATTGGAAATAAAAGAGAGAAAAATACTGAGAAAGATCTTAGGACCTAAAAAGGATGGACAAGATTATAAATTGCGATCCAATAAAGAGTTATACGAGAAAATTGAAAAACTGACAACATCCTTTAAAAAGAGAAGACTGAGTTTCTATGGGCATGTCAAAAGAATGGCACCAGAAAGAACGGCAAAGAAAATCCTGGAATACATGGAAAGCAGAAAGACACAAATTAACTGGCTGAAAGAAGTAAAAGAAGACATTGCAGAAATGAACATTATATCAGAGACAGTTTACAACAGAATGGAATATAGGAATGCCATCAACAAAATACAGGGATTCAAAGACCGAACGCAATCAAAGAAGACGGGAACAACCTGGTCGCAAGAACGTAAAGAAGCCCACTCAGAAAAAATGAAGAAGTACTGGGAAGAACGCAAGAAAAAGCACAAGAAATGACTGATGCTTAGCGTAGTCCAAAGTTGACTGTAACGAATAATAATAATAATAAATAATATTCACGTTTAGTGTAAGCTCAAAACAGAAAAATTCCTAAACCTCTCAACAGTAAAAATTATAATTATGTCGTTCACATTCAGCGTAACGTCCCAATAAAAAATGAATTCAGCAACCTGGTAAAAAAACAATGTAACTAACCTCTCAATTAAATTGTCGCTCACTTATGACTTTTCAACAATTCACTGTGAATTTAACCTGGTAAATTTTGGACGACAGCAGTGCTGCGTCATGGCCCTGAAAGATCATTTTGAATAAAAAAAAGGAAAAATTCTTACCTCAATGAAGTCGCCGGATATATCTGCTCTTACAATAAATTTTTCCGACACAGCTGCGTGCAATGCTGGCCGACCTATCTGTCATTTATGAAAGGAAGCAACTGGTTTTTCTATTGCAATAATCGGGATAATCATGGATGGGAGGAATTAGTAAATTCTTTAAATAGAAATGAATGGTTGTTAAAAGTTACTTTTTCTGAGGAAGGTTATTATTACGAGAGTTTTAAAACATTTACATGCGACTTGAGATAACATTACTACATATGGGCTAGGCTGCTTTTTTACCTTATACAATAATACTCAGGCTCCAGCATCGCTGCACCACGACCGGGCCAGCCAACATGATACACCAGACCAGACCAGAGCAGACTCCAGACTAGCAACAACTTACTGCTACAGCTACACAGTTCCTACTGCAGTCAACACTGCTCTCTGGCCAGAGACCCTGCATATCGCAGGCAGCGCATAAGCAATACACCTCTTACATAACCCTCCACTGGGGGGGGGGGGGGGGGGCAAAAATTTGGCAGCGATGGTGAGTCAATTGGACTTGCCATGAGCAACAAATTTTCCTAAAATCTATTTAATTAACTAAGTTGACAGTCACAGAGTATATACATATATATATATATATAAGTGCAGAACATGAAATGAAGTAGAGTGCACATGCACTGAGTACAGAACATATCAAGCAATGACAAAATGTATACGCAATGAGTACAAAACATATTAACAAATGACATAAAGTGCACACGCGCTGTATATATCTCTACTATTTTACAGGAACTAGGATATGCAATGAGTACAAAACATATTAACAAATGACATAAAGTGCACATGCACTGTATATCTCTCTACCATTTTACAAGAACTAGGAAAGGAAAGGGAAGGATTGCATCATGGTTGTAGCACAGTAGGTTTCACGTAGCTGCACTGAAAGTCCATATCTTTCTACAGAAGCACAACACCAAGTGAGACAATCTGAAGTTCTCTTCCCTGAATTATTAATCAGTGTAGCCAAGACACTGAAATGTCATATTAATATTCAATGTTACCATTTTAGTAGTACATTAGGTACACCAAACAGTGGGACCATAATAACATCTCCATCGTTCAAGGTGGTGGACAGCATGATGTGTCAACACCACACTCTTGCAGAATTGATATTTTTTCACCAACGTAGAATTAGTGCAAAATCCAAATATAGTGCTCCATGATCATGAGGATGGTCAGGACAAACGGATATTGCATTTAGGTCAGAAAGTGAAGGACATTAAGTCTTATACTAGTCATCAAAGAGAATTACACTAGTCTATCAACCGATTTGAGTAATTGTTGGCACTCATTGCCTAGTTACTAAACATTTCTGTACTATGTATGGAGTATTACAGAACAGTATTCATAATTCATCTGATTACACTAAATATTGGCACTCATTGGCCAGTTACAAACCATAGTTATGCATTGTTCAGAAGTCATCATTCAAAACAGGAGTTAATTAATGGCATACCATTTACATAATTCATCTAGTTATAGTAATCATTGGCACTCATTGGCCAGTTACAAACCATATTTATGCATTGTTCAGAAGTCATCATTCAAAGCAAGAGTTAATTAATGGCATAACATTTACATAATTCATGTAGTTATAGTAATCATTGGCCAGTTACAAACCATTTTTATGCATAATTCAGAAGTCATCATTCAAAACAGGAGTTAATTAATGGCATAGTATTTACATAATTCATCTAATTATAGTAATCATTGGCACTCATGGGCCAGTTACAAACCATATTTATGCATTGTTCAGAAGTCATCATTCAAAACAGGAGTTAATTAATGGCATAATATTTACATAATTCATCTAATTATAGTAATCATTGGCACTCATTGGCCACTTACAAACTATTTTTATGCATAATTCAGAAGTCATCATTCAAAACAGGAGTTAATTAATGGCATAGTATTTACATAATTCATCTAATTATAGTAATCATTGGCACTCATTGGCCAATTTCAAACTATTTTTATGCATTGTTCAGAAGTCATCATTCAAAACAGGAGTTAATTAATGGCATAATATTTACATAATTCATCTAATTATAGTAATCATTGGCACTCATTGGCCAGTTACAAACTATTTTTATGCATTGTTCAGAAGTCATCATTCAAAACAGGAGTTAATTAATGGCATAGTATTTACATAATTCATCTAATTATAGTAATCATTGGCACTCATTGGCCAGTTACAAAGTATTCATATAGTTTTATAAAACATTATTCAGTATTATTCAGAAGTCTTCAAAATGAGAGTTAATTATTGACATAGCATTTATAAAGTATAACAAAAATATTATTTACAGAAATTGTTGGCATAGCATTTATGCATTATTACAAAACATCATTCAGTATTACTCAGAACTCATCATTCAAGTGACATAGGACATATTTAAAATGTAACACACTAACTATTATTCAAGGTCTTTTTTTTGTGCTAGCAATGCATTGCTGTTGGGATCGATAATTAATCACCGGGGCATGAAAATATTTGCTTTTGACTTATTGCTGCAAATAAGGATTAGTAACGTCATTCGTCATGAGTCATCTGTAGCAAGGTTATGAAACAAGTAGAGTATATGTGATCACATTCATGAATGACACACACAAATGGGTAAAAAAATTGCAAGTACTAGAACAGTTTTAATAACTAACTGCTTATAGCACATTAATTTCATGAATAGCTTCTCCTGGAAAAAATACAAAATGGATTATTCAGCTGAAAGAAGAATCGCATATTATACTGAAAAGTAGTGAACTTCGAATTAACAGGTAATGAAACGTGTACTCAATATGTATGTACTCTAGTTGTCCTTTCCAAAACATTGTCATTATACCATGCGACATAAGACATACTGTCAAAACGAACTGCAACAAATACTTAAATAACTACATAGCATTTCTTAACTAACAGTAAATTTGTAAACTTCATCATTATCCTCATCTGCAAAGAAAAACTTAAAAGTGGTGCGTTAAGTGGCCATATAAAATTCATCACTATCATCACCTGCAAAGGAAAACTTCATTATTCATATTAGCATATTCTTCATATAACTATTCATCATCATTCATTATCATCTGCAAAAAGACACTTCAGTATTCATATTACCATTTACTTCATATAACTATTAACAGTATAGAGTTTCTTATTTCTAGCATATTTCATCACTAAAACTAAGATGTGTAGTTCTGTCTGACAGCCTGCATCAATCTCCCCGTATTCTGAAAGAAAAAAATTAGTTAAGACTGCTATCATACGATGTGTATAGTATATTCTTGTTAATGCTTGTTAATTCTGATCCATTTACTCTTCACCACAAGGTATTCCATTTTCTTTCGTTCATTCCGAAGGTCAAATTCCCATTTCATAGTAATCCACTGTGGTTTGTTTAATTTATTTCTTTTACACGTTATTGCTTTCTGAGAATGATGAATAAGGATTAATATCTTGCATTTACATCATATACCCATTAAATAAAAACTTGTTTCTAGTGATATAATTAGGCATACAGCATAGCATGACAGAAAACGTATTATGTCAAAAACATAGAGAGTGTTCAGGTGCAAAAATGTACAACACAGTTTCATAATGCAGTAGCCAAAAGTGTAGAATAGTCAAGATATTGAGATATCATAAGGAAAAATGTTAAAGTCAACTGGTGTTTGTTATATCTTAAAGATTTCGTACTGCATACAAACAAAACAGGAAAACAATCATACATACACGAAAAATGGAAAATGTGCATGGTCTGATATATAACGACAAGAAATGACTTTCTTTGTGTTCATGTTGTATGTTGTGTAGTTGATAGAGGCGAGAGTTGAAGACTTGAGAAAGAATTTGATAAAATTAATATGTCACTAGATAGAATTGCATAATTGGTCATAAAATATGTAACTTTATCTGGAAAAATGTGCATGGTCTGATGTGTAACGACAAGAAAAGCGACCTGCTAACCTACCTTGCTGGGCACTTGCCAAGAAAAAAATATGATAATCATCAGTAAGTAGTCATATAAATATAATTGCATAAGTGGTCATATAAAATCAGGAAATGGCATTACAGTGTGATAAATCATGAAGTATGTTTATTCAATAAAGGGTTTAATATTGGAGACATGGTGATTGCTCTGGCTTTTTCTGGTTCTCAAAGTTTCGACGTGTACTATATTGGGATGAGGAATGCTGCGAATTCGATATGGACCTGCGTATAGAAGCTCAAATTTACTACATCTACTCTTTTCTCTGTTGGATAAATAATGTTTGTGTACTAATATCTTCTGTCCAATGTGAAAGTCACAGCGTGTACAAACCTGTTTTTGCTGTCTTCTCCGGCGCTCTGCGGCACGTTTGATGTTGTTCAGCGCAATGTCAATTATTTCATGGTGTCGTAGGCGACGAGATGTAGGAAAGGATATTAATTCTTTAATTTTGTTATGTGGTTCAACATTTTTCAATATAACTGTTGGAGATAGCATAGTAGATTCATTTGGCATGGAGTTAATTACATCCTGGAATGACAGTATGTGTGTATCCCAATCAATATGTTTTTTATAGCAGTATATTCTACATAGTTTACCAATTTCTTTCATTAGTCGTTCACAAGGGTTCGAAGAAGCGTGATACTTGGATATATAGATCGGAGAAATGTTTCTTGTTCGTAACTTACGTGTCCATATAGCAGATCGAAACTGTGGTCCATTGTCGGAAATTACTTTCAATACATGCCCTACATGAAATAGAAAATGTTTTACAAATGCTTTCGAAACAGTTTTAGCAGTAGCTTTGCGTAACAGAGTGAATGTTACAAATTTTGAAGAGAGTTCAACAACGACAAAGATGTAGCAAAAACCTCTATTAGTTCTGGGAATCGGACCAAAAATGTCTACAGCGGCCATATGTCTCAATTTAACAGGTATAATGGGATGTAACGGAGGAATATGTGAAGTCGTGTCCGACTTAGCTTTCTGGCAGATTTTACATGACGCTAAAACTCGTCGAATACGTTTCTCCATGTTGGCAAAATAACAGTTCTGTCTCAGTATAAGAAAACATTTTCTGGCTCCATAATGTGCATAACTTAAATGAGTATACCAAATTAATTTGTTAACCAGTTCGTCAGGAATGCATAGTAACCAGTTGCTGCTGTCAGGGTGAGAGCGGCGAAACAGAATGTTATTGCGTACAGTGTAATGGTTTCTGATGGTAACATTTATCCTATCTTGCCAAAGGTGTAAATTTCTTTCCACACGTTGTCTTTGCTCTACTCTTGTGCTATATCTCGTAATGACGCCGAAATGAAATTTTCAAATACAACTTGTTGAATATACTTGACGCTGAAATTTGCTTGGCAGAAGTTGGTTGCGATGTCTTGCTGATTGTTGCTGAGAGAACGGGATAGTGCGTCTGCTACAATATTTTGTGTACCGGGAATATGAACAATTGTAAAATTAAATTCATGTAAATAAAGTTTTCATCTGCTTAACCTGTCATGTGTAAATTTTGATGAAAGTAAAAACTGTATAGCTCTATGATCTGTGTAAACGGTAGTGTGTCTTCCATAAAGAAATTGCCTAAATCTCGCAAATGCCCATACAACACATAATGTTTCAAGTTCTGCGACAGAATAATTGCGTTCAGCAGGTGACAGAATGCGACTCGCAGAGGCGATGTTTTTAATTGCTGTAGAACCATCTTCTTCAATTTCCTGAAAAATGTGTACGCCTAAAGCGGTGTTAGAACTATCGGTGCCAATGGAAAAATTTATATAAGATCTGGATGTGATGAAAGTGGTGCATTCAACAAAGCTTGTTTCAGATTGACAAATTCAGAATGTGCTTGGCTATCCCAGGACCAAATAGTGTTTTTACCCGTCAATTGACATAATCTAGGGGTGTCTAAAGCAGAGTAATGAATAAACTTACGGAAAAAGTTAATTAAACCCAAAAAGCTGCGTGGTTGTTTCTTCGTCGTAGGTACAGTAATGTTACGTAAAGCTTGAAGTTTTTCCGTGTCAGGCGCAATGCCTTCTGCTGAAATTACATGTCCAAGAAATTTTATAGAAGTTTTGCCAAAGTGCGATTTGCTAAGAGTAACTGTGAGTCCTTGTGCACGAAAGGTTTGTAACAGTTGTTCAAGAATCAAATTGTGTTCAGACCAGTTAGCTTCTGCAATAAGAATGTCGTCTACATACGTTGTGATTCTGTTTTTTTAATTCTGTCGGAAGTATAGTATTCAATGCTGCTGAAGAAATAGTTAAACCGAACGGTAATTTACAAAATTGATAACAGTCGCCAAAACAGTGAAAAGCCGTGTACTTTCTGCAGTTCGGATGGAGCTGAATTTGCCAAAATCCCGATTTCAAATCTAATGTGGAGTAAATAGCAGTACCATGAAATTTTTGTAGAAGTTCTTCTAGTGTCTGTCGGCGATCTGTTTCATTAATAATAATGTCATTGCTGTGACGCGAATCAAGTACGAGGCGAAGTGAACCATCCTTTTTCTTAACAATATGGAGCGGGTTTATGTACGGACTAACTGCCGGTTCAATAATACCTTGGTCAAGCATAGCTTGCAATTCTTTCTTAACTTGTTCTGTGTGAACATGAGGAATGGGATAATGTTTGGCTTTAAATGTGTCGTGCTGTTTAACTTGAAATTCATACATAAAACCGGACATAGTACCAGGGACGTTGTCAAAAACTGGAGCTTGCTGTAAAAGAATTTTGCGTAGCTCTGAACGTTCGTCGTCTGTATTTGCACTGCTCTGTTTAATTTTATCAGTAATCATCTGTATAACGTCATAGTCGGCTTCGTCTGGAGTATTATAGTTGTGTACGTACGTATCTGTGAACAATGTGGAATGACAGTCTGTGTTACGTGATGCAGAAATGACCTCTGTACGATTAATTGTTTGTTCTTCTGCAGATATAGAGTGCTGAAATTCTAATGCCAGTTGTATATTTTCATCCTTTAACATTAAATACGAATTTTGAAAGTCAATAATTGCGTCGTATTGTACTAGAAAATTCGTACCTAAAATAACGTCTGTTGTCAATAAGGGAACAATCCAAAAATTTGAGTGAAACGTATGACCTGCAATACAAAACGATAAATGTGTCTGTAATTTTACATCTACTCCGTTACTAGATACTGCTCCTTTTACTTTAGTTTTGCCTAATGGTAACGTAGGATAGGTATTCTCTTTGTTACATTCGTTGAAAGTTTCTTCATTTATAACTGACATAGGTGATCCAGAATTGATTACTGCTGAAAATTTGGATGATCCAATCTTTACTTCAATGACAGGGTGTGAAATGGTTTTTTGAATAACTGGTTTTTCCTGCAAAAGAGTGTATCGGATGTCGTCCAAAGTAATAACATTTTCGTGAACAAGATTCTGTGTGTCAAAAGTATTGCTTGCGTTGCTGGAAGATGCAACCTGTACTGTATCTAGTCAAATTCTATCCGACGTGGTATTATTTGCGGGAGGATGCTGTGGCATTTCGACTATTTGTACTGTTCTGTTATTTCGTCCTGACGCATTAGGTTCGGGATGATACCGACTGTCTGGTTCATTCATGATAATCTGTTGTTGCGTATGATTTTGCTGCTGGTAAGACCGACTGTTATTAAACGTACGCTGAAAACTGTCTGTCATGATAGTCATTTCTATACGGTACATTGCGATATGAGTTGAAATGGTGTGTTTTCTGTACGTACTGATTTCCTTGTTGCTGTGCGTTACTATTTAGTGGAGCTGACGTTATACGTGTAGGCGGCGAAACATTAAAGCTTGGTTGACCTTGCACATTACATTGTTGGTTAGCTATGCTAACCGGCTGGTTTTGTTGCTGTTGTGGGCAAAAAACCTCTATTGTTACCAAAATGCGGTTGCTGTTGCTGATAATTTTGACGATACTGATAATTAAAATTTTGCCTGTTATTAAAATTACGCTGGTAGTTCTTGCCATTTCGGGAATGTCTAATAAAACTGTCACTTTCGGTAAAACTTGTCGTATCAGGTTTTCATTATTCATTCTTAATTCTAGATAGATCGATAGTTGAAGAGCTGTTTTGACAGGTATAAAGGATAGTAGAAGAGAAGGCAGCAGTGCAGAAAACTAAAGATGAAATAGCACTACTACGGCTCGGGGCCCTGTGCACGCTACGGCACATATTCATCTCTGTCAATTCTTGTTGTAAGGATGACAATTTTCTACGTAATGTATTATTGGATGAACCTATCTCACTGATCGTCTGCTGTAAATTTTGGAATTCGGGGGTTTGATTAAACGAAACTGGTGAAGTATCGTCTGATTTGGTGTCATTATTACTTTCGATAACGTCAATACGACTGGCGAATTCATCATATTTTTCAGTCAGTACTTTTACGTGATCATCGTTGTTAGTATCACAAGCATTAATTTGTTTTTGTATTTTACGTGTGGTTTTGTTCAATTTTTTAACGTCTGCTTTAATGGCATCGGGATCCTGTATTAATTCCAACTTATCAGTCTGTTGGTCATTTTCTGAAAGTCTAACGTGTGTGTGTCTGTTTTTGTTTTAAGATCGGAGATTTCATCATGCAATTCGGTGTTCAACTGTTTGATTTCGTCCGATACTGTAGCAATATTGTTGTCTACGTATGTTTTTGCTTTCGTAAAAAATTTACGCTTATCATCCTGTCTCTGTGCAGTAATTGTTTCCATGACTTGTTGCTTTACTTTATTCTGTTCCTGTATAAATTTACTGTAACGCGTTTCATTGTTTTGTAGGTGGTGATTAAAACGTTCGTCAATTTGACTGTTTTGTTGTTCAAATATCGTATCTATTTTCGCATTCAGCCTGCGTGAAAGTTTTGATGACATTAATTTAAACTCGTCGCGTAACTGTGTTGCGTTTTCAGAACATTGTTTAGCGACTGCACTAATTTCGTCTCTAAGTAATTTAGTTGTGGCTGCATGTGTATTATTTAATTCTTGTGCCACAGATCTAATTTCTTCACTACTGTTCCTAGCACAAGCCTTAATTTCCTCATGTAATTGTTCTTTAGTATCATGACATTGCGCGGCAACGGCTGTAATCTGTTTACTAAGTTGTTTGAAATTGTTATCTTGCTTATCATTCGACTGTTTGAGTTTTTCATTAAGGTTGTCTTGTTTTTCATTAAGGTTGTCGTATTTTTCATTCAATTGTTTAAGATTTTCATTAAGTTGTTTGAAGTTGTTGTCTTGTCTTTCATTCTGTTGCAGCAATACTGCCATAATTTGATCCAAGCCAAAATTAGCGACTCTATTTTCTATGCTGTGTAATGGTGTATGTGCATTTGTCACGTTTTGTGTAATCATTTGGTCATTTTCTGATTCTTGAAAAGGTTCGCCAATTGGATGTGCACTGTTAGTCACTACCTCGGAATCAAATAAATCTGACGTATTTTGAGTACATTGTTCACCTTCGTTAGAAACAATTATCTGTTCGCTACATAAATTTTGCAAATTAGGCGTGTCAAACTGGACAGCGTTCATTGTAACGGAACGTGCCGCGTCATCAATAGTTACATTTACTGTGAACATAATTGCATTTGTTTGCTCACCATTAGGATCAAAATCAATGTTAGTGATCGGCTCGCACTGATTATCTATAATTAGGGGATTATCACTATTAGTCTGAGTGTCGCTAGTATTATCTGTCAAATTATTAGAGTCGGCTATTTCACTCATTACACATCGCGATGTACTGTTAACAGTTTTTTGCGGCATTTTCACTAATCAAAATTAAGCACAAAATGAGACAAAGACAAAGCAAAAATGGAACAAACACAATTACAACAAAGAGCAATAAATTGCCGATGATCTGTGAAAGAAAGAGTGACAAATTAGTAAATGCGTTGCGCCAGATGCAATCTACATTTAAGTAAATAAGAGCAGATATATCACTACTTCTCAGAAGTTCACAAAGAAATACGATCCTGGCCGGTTGTCGCCAAGTGTAACCTCCCCACAAAATAAAATAAATAATAAGATTATGATTCTAATTTAACCTCCCCACAAAATTCATTCACATTTAATCTCCCCTCAAAATTCTTTATGATTTAAACTAAGCTCAAAATTCATTCACATTTAGCGTAACCTCAAAACAGAAAATATTAACATAAATAATATTCACGTTTAGTGTAAGCTCAAAACAGAAAAATTCCTAAACCTCTCAACAACAAAAATTATAATTATGTCGTTCACATTCAGCGTAACGTCCCAATAAAAAATGAATTCAGTAACCTGGTAAAAAAACAATGTAACTAACCTCTCAATTAAATTGTCGCTCACTTATGACTTTTCAACAATTCACTGTGAATTTAACCTGGTAAATTTTGGACAACAGCAGTGCTGCGTCATGGCCCTGAAAGATCATTTTGAATAAAAAAAAGGAAAAATTCTTACCTCAATGAAGTCGCCGGATATATCTGTTCTTACAATAAATTTTTCCGGCACATTTGTGTGCAATGCTGGCCGACCTATCTGTCATTTATGAAAGGAAGCAACTGATTTTTCTATTGCAATAATCGGGATAATCATGGATGGGAGGAATTAGTAAATTCTTTAAATAGAAATGAATGGTTGTTAATACTTTTTCTGAGTAAGATTATTACTACGAGAGTTTTAAAACATTTACATGCGACTTGAGATAACATTACTACATATGGGCGAGGCTGCTTTTTTACCTTATACAATAATACTCAGGCTCCAGCATCGCTGCACCACGACCGGGCCAGCCAACACGATACACCAGACCAGACCAGAGCAGACTCCAGACTAGCAACAACTTACTGCTACAGCTATACAGTTCCTACTGCAGTCAACACTGCTGTCTGGTCAGAGACCCTGCATATCGCAGGCAGCGCATAAGCAATACACCTCTTACAATATAATACATTGTTGTAAGTAATATCCGTGAAAAGCCATCTTGCAAAATAATACTAAATGCTTTCTCTGAAAACTACTTGGAACTAATGGATGGGAAGCGCACTCATTAGGGATATATAAATGGATCTAATATGCACAAATGGCTCTGACCTCTTTGAGGATGGTACTTGTGACCACGCAGCAGTTATTACGATAATGATTCCCTTAGTACAAAGCGAACTAAAGCAAGAAGAATAAATTATATGCTGAATAAAATGGACAAAAGAGGCTGTAGTGACGTATTTCGAAGAGGAATTCCAAATGTTTACGTCTGGTCAGAAGTGCATAGAGGCACTCTATGAAAATTAGAATAGATGATCAAGCATTGGATAGACATGTATCTAGTAGAATTTTTAATGACAGAAAAGACTCTCCATGGTATACAGTCACAGTTTTAAATAAACGGAAAAGACAGTTATAAATAAAAAGCAACAAAATAGTAAGTGTAAAGCGAAGCATAGGGCTACAGGTAGAGAGATGAATGAAACACGTTTGGTTGCCTTTTTTTATAGCTCATACATTTTCTTCTGAGGATTTCAGTTGTCTTACACAATTCTAGGTTTCTCTAGATCTAATTATCCTATAGACCTGTACTTATCTTCGGAATGACGTAGTTACTCCAGCACATTTATATAGTGATATCACCGATGCGAAAGACAATGTTAATGGTAACCTGTGACCTTTAGCAGATGATGAATCCATATTTATAAAAATTAATGTACGTATGCATGTATAAATGTATGTTCCTCGTCGCCTCGTAAACCACTGGACACATTTTAACGAAATTTGGTACACTTATCACTTACTGTCTGGAAAGAATCGCTGTGGAAGTAAGAACCAACCTTTCGAGGCAGTGGGGGTGGAGAACGAAGTGTAGCCCACGACACGAGAATACCCGAGCTTTATTCGTCCAGTGTGCGAACTTCACACATCATTTCAAACCTTTACGAAGCTTTTTCTCGCTGACAGTCCCCATAAAATGACTAAAGGAAAAAAGTGTATCGCTTACAATATTTTCAGTGTTCATGCAGTAAAACTGCCGCATCTGGCGTGAAGTTTTATTACTCAATTACTCATTTACTACTAACTGTAATCGCGACACATTTGGAGACAGTATTGAAATATATCCCCGAATATACGTGAAAAATTGTGTCGTTGTACTACATAAAGTTCAAGAGATATGATGCCATAAACAAGGAGGTGCATGAAAACGAAAGTTTCGGGCGAAATTTGCTGGAGGTATAGGTGAAATACCAGTCCGTACAAGGACATATCAGTATTCTGTCAAAGAGTGTCCAGTTTGTTAAACAGGATTTTAAAGAAGTTCATGTTTTTCTTTTATACTGAAAACACATATATTGATTTCCAGAATGAGATTTTCACTCTGCAGCGGAGTGTGCGCTGATATGAAAGTTCCTGGCAGATTAAAACTGTGTGCCCGACCGAGAGTCGAACTCGGGACCTTTGCCTTTCGCGGGCAAGTGCTCTACCATCTGCGCTACCGAAGCACGACTCACGGCCGGTACTCACAGCTTTACTTCTGCCAGTATCTCGTCTCCTACCTTCCAAACTTTACAGAAGCTCTCCTGCGAACCTAGCAGAACTAGCACTCCTGAAAGAAAGGATATTGCGGAGACATGGCTTAGCCACAGCCTGGGGGAGGTTTCCAGAATGAGATTTTCACTCTGCAGCGGAGTGTGCGCTGATATGAAACTTCCTGGCAGATTAAAACTGTGTGCCCGACCGAGACTCGAACTCGGGACGAGATACTGGCAGAAGTAAAGCTGTGAGTACCGCGAGTGAGTCGTGCTTCGGTAGCTCAGATGGTAGAGCACTTGCCCGCGAAAGGCAAAGGTCCCGAGTTCGAGTCTCGGTCGGGCACACAGTTTTAATCTGCCAGGAAGTTACATATATTGATTTATTAATTTTCTGTACCATCTTCGAATTGTCTGTGAAAAGTGTATAGTCTGGTACAGTATTTAAAATTTAGAATTACATAATTTGACGTATTGTAGAAATATGGTATGCTATGTACATTAGGTGGTCTTGATTTCTACACACATAAAAATACGTTTTGCATCACCTCGGTTCCGAGAGTTCCGGAACCTGTGCAGAAAACTGCAATAGAGATCAACATAATCATTTCCACCCTTTTTATGCTCATGTAAACCACACATTGCATTTTGTACCACCATACAGCAAGACCTTCAGAAGTGGTGGTCCAGATTGCTGTACACACCGGTACGTCTAATACCCAGTAGAACGTCCTCTTGCATTGATGCATGCCTGTATTCGTCGTGGCATACTATCCACAAGTTCATCAAGGCACTGTTGTCCCAGATTGTCCCACTCTTCAACGGCATTTCGGAGTAGATCACTCAGAGTAGTTGGTGGGTCCCAGGCATGTTCGATGGGGTTCATGTTTGGAGTTATCCTGAAGGAAGTAACTCACAAGATGTGCACGATGGGGGCGCGAATTGTCGTCCATGAACACGAATGCATCGCCAATATGCTGCCGATATGCTTGCGCTATCAGTTGGAGGATGGCATTCACGTATCGCGCAGCCGTTACGGCGCCTTCCATGACCACCAGCGGCGTACGACGGCCCCACGTAACGCCACCCCAAAACATCAGGCAACATCCACCTTGCTGCACTCACTGGACACTGTGTCTCAGGCATTCAGCCTGACCGGGTTGCCTCCAAACACGTCTCCGACGATTGTCTGGTTGAAGGCATATGCGACACTCATCGGTGAAGAGAACGTGATGCCAATCCTGAGCGGTCCATTCGACATGTTGTTAGGCCCATCTGTACCGCGCTTCATGATCTCGTGGTTGCAAAGATGGGACCTCGCCATGGACGACGGTAGAGAAGTTGCGCATCATGCAGCCTATTGCACACAGTTTGAGTCGTAACACGATGTCCTGTGGCTGGACGAAAAGCATTATTCAATATGGTGGCGTTGCTGTCAGGGTTCTTCCGAGCCGTAAGCCGTAGATAGCGGTCATCCACTGCAGTAGTAGCCCCTGGGCGGCCTGAGCGAGGCATGTCATCCACTGTTACTGTCTCTCTGTATCTCCTCCTGTCCGAACAACATCGCTATGGTTCACTTCGAGACGCCTGGACATTTGTTGAGAGCCCTCCCTGGCACAAAGCAACAATGCGAACGTGATAGAAACGCGGTATTGACCGTTTAGGTATGGTGGAGCTACAGACAACACGAGCCGTGTAGTTCCTTCCTGGTGAAATGACTGGAACTGATCGGTTGTCGGACCCCGTCCGTCTAATAGGCGCTGCTCATGCATGGTTGTTTACCTCTTTGGGCGCGTTTAGTGACATCTCTGAGCAGTTAAAGGGACTGTGTGATAGCCGGCCGCTGTGACCGAGCGGTTCTAGGGGCTTCAGTCTGGAACCGCGCGACCGCTACGATCGCAGGTTGGAATCCTGCCTCGGGCATGGATGTGTGTGATTTCCTTAAGTTACGTTTAAGTAGTTCTGAGTTCTAGGGAACTGATGACCTAAGATATTAAGTCCCATAGTGCTCAGAGCCATTTGAACCATTTTGACTGTGTGATACAATATCCACAGTAAACATCTTTAGAAGTTCTGGGAACCGGGGTGATGCAAAACGTTTTTTGATGTGTGTATATATCGATGCCTCAGTTGCTGTGACACTACTGTACGAGTTTGTCCTTTGATGATGATGGAACTATCGTAGAGGTTAAACTTTAGCTGGAGCGGTTATTTGTGATGATGTCGAATTATGAAAGTTTATTTCATAATGACGTTACTGGAGAACTGTATTGACAGTTGAGTTAGCGATGATATATGGTTACTGGCTGTGTGCTTGTGTAGGTCATATTTTTGTTCCCGAACTATATTATGTTGCTTATACGATTTATGTTCGTGTGGTTCTCATATGCAATTTAATCCTACTGTTTTTGGAACTGGTTATGCCAAATTATCCTGTAGTGCCCGAGGTTCATGACAATTTCAGGATATTTTATTCTTAAAGGTATGCTCTTCAGTCCTTATTTTTAATTTCATGGTAGCACGAACTCTGATATGCTTGCAGATTTTGTTTCTTGCTACTGACATCGTGTTTGGGAGGATAATTATAATAAAATTTTCTATGTAACGTTTCTGTTTTAAATCGATCTGTTCATTTAGAATTTGATGAGGGTAATTGTGTGTGTGTGTGTATATATATTTCGATCTCTTCAAGCTCCATTCGAAACACAAACACTACATAGAAAATTTTATTGAAACTGTCCTCCTAAACAAAATCTACAAACGTATCAGAGATCATGTTACTATGAAATTAAAAATAACCACTGGAAGCTGCCATAAATCTCGCACATCCCAACAGTCTCTGGCATTACCAACTGAAAAAAAAGCAGCAACTAAGACATAGATGTCACATAGATATCAAGACCACCTGATGTACATACCACACCATATTTCTATAATACGTCATATTATCTACTTTAAAATTTGGAATATTGTGCCAACCTATATGCTTTTCACAGACAGCCTCAAGATGGCAACACGCCAAAATACTCCTATAATAATAAACAATACAATCAAACACAGCAGCGTATTGGTTTCATAGCATAATATAAAATGTCCTCAGGTGACATACGACGCAGTGGGCCTAAATGACTACAAATATTTCTTCATTTGCCAATATAATAACTTCAGTCTACTAGGAAACGAATTAAAATTCGCATATAATGTATTTATTCTTTGTTAACAAAGCACATCTGAGTCTTCTAATATAAGGTTCACTACCGCAGAGTAGAAGAATCTTAACGTTGGGATGAATAGCTTATAACGTTAAACCGGTTCTCTTCTCTTTTGACAATAGGTACCTTTCTCCTGCTACAATCTTCTATTTAAAATTACGATCCATCTGAAACCAAATTATAAAGCATCCTAAGTTTCTTAGTTCAGTCTCAAATTTTATTAAATTATCATTTCATTAAAATTCTTCAATTTCTTTAAGTGATTAAAGCTTCTTTTTAAAATTATTGTTTCAACAGTCAACTTGAAAATATAGCAATTAAATTTGTTTTGGGATCTTAACATTAATTCAAACATTAATTTCAACTTGACTTCTCGTGTATTCGAACTCATAAATGCGTTTTTATTTATCAGTGGTAATATCGTCAATTGATGCCAATAAACTCTTCTGCATTGTACAACATACATTGTCGTTTATATGACGTTTATTGACGAATACATTAGAGTTGTGACGACTGAACCCACTCCTTCAAGAATATTACGACTAAGACATTTCACAGTAGAAGTTCATTGTTGTAATAAATGTTGTAGACATGTTATATATCCGTTCCACAAGTGAGCCATCTTTTTATAGATAGAAAGTACAAAATGGCGATCGTTAGCAGCCCTCCAGTGTAAATACGGCTGTTAGTGCCGGGAGTCTCCGAATAGATGTTCGGCTCGCCTTCAGTGCAGCTCTTTTCATTTAAGCAGAGATGCTGCATCTTTAAGGAAATTGGAATCTGTCAGTAAGAAAGGAATTCACAAAGAATTGGCTGTGGCCTATAGTAAGTGACCAACCGTGACATTTGCCCAAACCGAGAATAGGAAACCACAGAGAACCATTTTTAAGGTTTACGGCGGATGTATTCGAACCACCTGGGCCTCAGAATCAATGCGCAGAGCTACCCAGCTAGGCGGAGAATGTGGAAAAAGTGTTTTTTATACATTGCTTCCAAATAAAATAGAAGGCATCACAACAAAAGATGAAATTCTGCTAGTGCATGTTTTTCCTTTAATTATACATGTTTCGTCATACTGAACTCAAAGGCGAGCAATGTACAAAATTAGTCTCAGTGGCTAAAGAAGGCATAGGTGACAGCCGACAGTGCTGTTACATATCTAATGTTTCATCTTTTTCCAGAGACGCAGGTTTCTTAACTATTGCGCTGGTTAGACATGAGTTTGTGCCGTCGTGTAGGAGGGGAGATTTAGGACCTCTAAAGTCCTGTGATTGGCTCAAGATGGGGTGAAGGCGGTGTCATTCGTGCACTTGGTGGAAAAAACGGAATTGTGTTCTCTGGGAGACGCTTGTTGATACGTTTGTGGTGGTATGTGGCACTCGATGTCTACACACAGGTCACGTAATTCGCGTACATAATGCACCGTTGATTTGCGTTCGTGGTGATGGCTTCCGATATCGACCCAGATGGGTTCCACAGGATTTACATCACGTTAGTTTGGACAAGAAGAGAACAGAAGCTTTCGAAATGTGGTGCTACAAAAGAATGCTGAAGATTAGATGGGTAGATCACATAACTGATGAGGAGGTATTGAACAGAATTGGGGAGAAGAGGAGTTTGTGGCACAACTTGACTAGAAGAAGGGATTGGTTGGTAGGACATGTTCTGAGGCATCAAGGGATCACCAATTTAGTTATGGAGGGCAGCGTGGAGGGTAAAAATCGTAGAGGGAGACCTAGAGATGAATACACTAAACAGATTCAGAAGGATTTAGGCTGCAGTAGGTACTGGAAGATGAAGCAGCTTGCATAGGGTAGAGTAGCAACAACAACAACAATTTGGTCGCCAAGACCTCAACGTGAGTTCACTATAACGCTCCTCTAGCCACTGCAGCACGTTCGGGCTTTGAGACACGGACAATTAAACTGCTGCATGAAGGGAGGCAGGTGGTTCGCATCTGTCAGCGTGTCTTCGATTCCCACTACCACAAGTCACAGGCAATAGCAGGGGAACGTCTCCAAAACCATAATACTGCTCCCTGCGTCCGCGGCGCGCCGCACGTTTCGAGCTGCCTCGATGACGGAATTTGTGGAGACGACCATCGAATTAATGTAGCAAAAATGATTCGCCCGAAGGGCCCACTGCAGTTTTAATTGACGATGTCGTTGGATCACCGTGTGAACACGTCGGGGTTGTCGGTTGCGGAGTTCCATGTTCAGCAACGTACGATGAACGGTGTGCTCCGAAACATTTGTGCGTTCACCGGGATTATGCTCTTTCAGCAAAGATGCCACGTATCACTATCTATCCTACTTTACAGGGAAGACAAGCCTCCCAGCCACACGTTCTGTGAAGAGTTATGGACGCCCAGATATTTAGCACCTAGTGCTAGTTTCATTGTCGTTCTCTTTCCGTAGATCCACACGACAGGAGCATGTGAACATTCCACCAGCTTCGTCGATTTCTATATACTCGTTCACAGGCTCTGCGTAATAATAATCTCCTTTTCGTCGAAGTCACTTATCTTAACAGATTTACCCATGGGTGATCCCCATCCGTGTCGGCGCCGCAAACATACTTTTCTTACCGCGTGACTTCCGCGACCATCACCAGGCGGCATCAAACGTCTTGGTGGGAAGTGCTCATAATGTTTTGGCTAATCATTGTAGAACACATGTCGTACAATCTAGTCCGTTCGCATTGTTGTTGTTTTCCGAATATTTCTTTCCTCACAGAATCTGTGGAGAACGTTCTCATTTCTAACCATAACAGTCCACAAAATTTTCAACGTATTTCTATGCCACAACGTCTGAAACGCTTCGATTATATTCTCTTTCGGTTGCCAACAGTCAATGATTCACTTCCATAGAATGCTGTACGCTAGAAGTACATTATCAGAAATTTTTTTCTCCAAGTAAGATTGATGTTTAGCTCTAGCAGATCTCATTTGGCTATGAATGCTACTACGCTTTTTCTTGCTTTTTTTTTGCCACTCATACGTTATTTTATTTCGAAGACAGCAGAAACCTATCACTTCTTGGTCTCCACATTTAATGTTATTAAACTTATCACTACTCTTATTTCTAATCATAACTTGCAGGCCTTCACGGCCGGCGTCTTCATTGATAAAAACTCCTGTGCTAAGAGGCCGTGGTCGAACCCGTATAAATTCTTCCTCGTGATGTTTCGTTGCCAACTGCGGGCAACGTCTTCCGAGATGAGTCAACGACTGGCTGCTGGACGGTGGAAGATCAGTTTATATAGAGCGCATAGAGGGCGCCACCACTCGTCACGTGCTGTCGAAAGTGAAACAATCGCTGACTAGTCATTACCCTCGATCAAAGTTAGTCGAGTGTCGCATCGTTGGTATAAAGTCGACGGGAGTACCTTATCTAACTTTAAGGCTTGTTCTTTTCTGTTAAAATTATTGTGGTGTTTATAAATGTCTATGGCTTCTCAGTACATACGTGCATAATAAGGCAATATCTTATTTTGCACTCCTGTCTCACTAAATTTTATTTCTTCAAAAACATGTTTCACTACAGCCGATTTATGGGTGTGTTTCAGATGACAGTTCCATTTGTGTTCGCTAAGACAGGTATTAACAGTTCTTTTAGTTGTTCAAATACAAACCTTACCGCAATCGCACGGAATTGTATACACCCCAGGGGTTGTAAAGGGGTGTCGCGCGTCATTCGCCGATCTTAAACATTCTCTGTCGTCTGGGTGGGACTAAAGATTATTTCAACTCGAAACTTGGTCAGAACTTTTCCAATACGGTCCGTAATATTGTGGATAAATACACTCCTGGAAATTGAAATAAGAACACCGTGAATTCATTGTCCCAGGAAGGGGAAACTTTATTGACACATTCCTGGGGTCAGATACATCACATGATCACACTGACAGAACCACAGGCACATAGACACAGGCAACAGAGCATGCACAATGTCGGCACTAGTACAGTGTATATCCACCTTTCGCAGCAATGCAGGCTGCTATTCTCCCATGGAGACGATCGTAGAGATGCTGGATGTAGTCCTGTGGAACGGCTTGCCATGCCATTTCCACCTGGCGCCTCAGTTGGACCAGCGTTCGTGCTGGACGTGCAGACCGCGTGAGACGACGCTTCATCCAGTCCCAAACATGCTCAATGGGGGACAGATCCGGAGATCTTGCTGGCCAGGGTAGCTGACTTACACCTTCTAGAGCACGTTGGGTGGCACGGGATACATGCGGACGTGCATTGTCCTGTTGGAACAGCAAGTTCCGTTTCCGGTCTAGGAATGGTAGAACGATGGGTTCGATGACGGTTTGGATGTACCGTGCACTATTCAGTGTCCCCTCGACGATCACCAGTGGTGTACGGCCAGTGTAGGAGATCGCTCCCCACACCATGTGCCGGGTGTTGGCCCTGTGTGCCTCGGTCGTATGCAGTCCTGATTGTGGCGCTCACCTGCACGGCGCCAAACACGCATACGACCATCATTGGCACCAAGGCAGAAGCGACTCTCATCGCTGAAGACGACACGTCTCCATTCGTCCCTCCATTCACGCCTGTCGCGACACCACTGGAGGCGGGCTGCACGATGTTGGGGCGTGAGCGGAAGACGGCCTAACGGTGTGCGGGACCGTAGCCCAGCTTCATGGAGACGGTTGCGAATGGTCCTCGCCGATACCCCAGGAGCAACAGTGTCCCTAATTTGCTGGGAAGTGGCGGTGCGGTCCCCTACGGCACTGCGTAGGATCCTACGGTCTTGGCGTGCATCCGTGCGTCGCTGCGGTCCGGTCCCAGGTCGACGGGCACGTGCACCTTCCGCCGACCACTGGTGACAACATCGATGTACTGTGGAGACCTCACGCCCCACGTGTTGAGCAATTCGGCGGTACGTCCACCCGGCCTCCCACATGCCCACTATACGCCCTCGCTCAAAGTCCGTCAACTGCACATACGGTTGACGTCCACGCTGTCGCGGCATGCTACCAGTGTTAAAGACTGCGATGGAGCTCCGTATGCCACGGCAAACTGGCTGACACTGACGGCGGCGGTGCACAAATGCTGAACAGCTAGCGCCATTCGACGGCCAACACCGCGGTTCCTGGTGTGTCCGCTGTGCCGTGCGTGTGATCATTGCTTGTACAGCCCTCTCGCAGTGTCCGGAGCAAGTATGGTGGGTCTGACACACCGGTGTCAATGTATTCTTTTTTCCATTTCCAGGAGTGTAGAACAAAAACTTTGCCAACCGACGGTTGTTGTTGTTATTGTTGCATGTTTTCGGTTACTTTTCTTCTGTCTGTCTCTTTATCAGCGTATCCATTTTTCTTAAAAGCTGTTTGCAAATGATGTAGTTTCTCTTGCAAATACACTGGTTCAATGATTATATTAGCCCTGTTCACCAATGCTTTAATAACACCTCTCTTCTGCCTGGGGTGATGATACGAATCCTTATGGAGGTAACGATCTTTATGTGTATCTTTCCGATACACCTTATGACCTAAAGTCTCTTCTGCCCGTTTTATTACTGAAACATCCAAAAAATTAAGCTGTCCATTACTGTCTCCATAGTAAACTGTAACTTCGGGTTAATACTTTTTAAATACACCAAGAAACCATTTAGTTCCTCTTCACCGTGATTCCGTATCACAAAAGTGTCATCCACATATCGATACCTCTTCAGAGGACTTCTATTGGCTGACTGTAGGGCCTCCTGTTCAAAAAAATTCCACAAAAAAATTAGCAGCAGCTGGACTTAGCGGGATTCCGATTGCCACTCCTTCAGTTTCTTCATAGAACTCATTATTATACTGAAAATAACTTGTGGATATTCGTTAATCGGAACCATGGTGAACAGGGATACCACAACAAAACTGACAAGGGTATCACGTGGGCTAACAGTAATGACACTTTTGTGATCTGGCGCTCGGCTTTTTACCAACGATTTGACTATCGATTACCTTTGATCGAGAGTAGCGACGCCTTGGTCAGAGATAGTTTTACTGTCGACAGCATGCAAAGACCTTGTATAAAATAACTAGACTCACTGATGGCGCTGCAGTCGCGGGATAATTTGAAGCTTCGTCTGGACGCCATTATAGTGGTTGTAGTCTGATGTGTTATGTAGTATTGTTGTTTATGAAGACCTTGATTCAACGTTGTATATTTGTTGGGGCGTAGATACAGTATTTGTTACTCGTAATTGTACTGTCTGTACGTTCCAATCAAAAGAAGTACAATGGTGAAGAGTTGTGCAGCGATTAATTGTACAAATAAATTCGAGAAACGAACGAATATTACATTTCACAGGTATGTGAATATTTTAAGTTGTTTTGTATGCCAGTGCACTTGCTTAATAAATGTTTTTGTAACACGGTATTGAATTTGCAGGTTTCCTTTCTCAAAACAACAGCTGTTACAAAAATGGTTACACGCTGTCAGGAGGCTAGATTTCCAACCGACAGAATACCATTTTATATGTTCTGATCATTTTGAAGAAAGTTGGCTGATCGGTAGTGTTTTCATGGTCTAGGTTAGGTTGAAACTTGATAATTTGGTAGTGAGTTGCCAAAGCACTATGCCATATATAACGCACTTCTCGTCATAAAATCTAAAGCACAATATCTATTAATATAGTGGGCAAATCTTCGAGTATTTTGATGCATTTTGCGTACATCTATCGTAAATGAACTACGAAAAATGCTAGGGGACCAGTACATAACTTTAAGCTACGGCAGATTCCATGTAGTACGTAAGATAAATTCATAAACAGTGACTAGTTGTTATTTGTTCATAAATTAAAAAGTATATTGTAGTAACGTGTTTAAATGAGGCATTATGTTTGTGACCTAACTCAAGGGAAGTCATTTTATAACCAAAAGCGATGAATAAACATTGGAACTCCGCGCGTCAGTTTACCACTCTAATGGCCGCCGGTCAGCTATTCAATTTGTCCGCTCTTCACAGTCGACCACTCGTGTGGTTGTGGGGTCCTGACAGCATGTAACGAGTGGTGGCGCCCTCTATGCGCTCTACATAAACTGATCTTCCACGGCTCAGCAGCCAGTCGTTGACTGACCTCGGAAGATGTTGCCCGTATTTGGCAACGAAACGTCAGAAGAAATTCTACTGTTCGTCCCCAGCCTATTAGCCCGAAAATTTTAATTAATGACTCTTATTTATGCTATTCCTTATTTACGTCATTCTTCGGCTTACCGTCAAGCCATTTTCTATGGTTAATAGACTGCTCATTCCATTCAGTATGTTCTGTCGTTCTTACTATCACTGGGGATAGCAATGTTCAGTATGTTCCGTAACTGTTACTCACTGTCACTGTTGATAGCAATGTCATCAGCGAATCTTATTGATATTCTTTCACCCTGATTTCTAATCCTACTTTTGAACCTGTCATTTATTTGCTTCATTGTTTCTTTGATGTACCCCACAGGTTAACCGAGAGCGCTAATGCGCTGCTTCCTGGACTCGGATAGGCGCGGCGGAACGGGATCGAATCCGCCTGGCGGATTACTGGCGAGGACCGGTGTGCCAGCCAGCCTGGATGTGGTTTTTAGGCGGTTTTCCACATCCCGCTAGGTGAATACTGGGCTGGTCCCCACGTCCCACCTCAGTTACACGACTCGCCGACATCTGAACACGTTTGCACTATTCCATGGATTACACTAGACGCAGACAGCTGGGGTACACTAATTCTGTCGCAGGGATATGGGGTGATAACAGAAAGGGCATCTGGGCACCCTCTGAAACTAACAATGCCAAATAAACAGTAACAAGGCCGACCCTGCGTTGAAGTGCGACAAAAGCGCCAGGAAATGATGACGTTTCTTTGATGAACAAACTGAGAAGTACTGGAAAAAGATTACATCCCCGCTTTACACCCACTTTAATCCGAGCACTTCGATCTGAGGTCTTTCATTCTTATTTTTCCCTTTTGGTTTTTGTAACTTTTGTAAATTACTGCAAAATCTGAACACTCGCGTGTAGTGCGAAACCTTCCAGCAAACGAGAGGTCCCAGCGCTTGTGAATTAAGTTGCCTAATCTGATGGATATCGGTATCTTCTCACAGTGATAAAAAAATTACGTTGATTTACAAATAATGCTTAAAAAGCACCTATTACCCGACATAAACCCAAGAAAAGTATGGGGGCAATTTTGAAGAACATATATTTCAAATAAGAAGGATTATTTTATAGTTATTGTTCGTCATTCTAAAAGCAGTAGACCATAAGTTGATTCTTGCTTCAATTATCTATCTGCGAAATTAATCTCCATTTCGTTTGCCAACAATTCCTTCGACGTAATATAGTTTAGATACATAATTCGGGACCCGATAATATCATGATCCAAAACGAAACTTCCGCTACAAGTAAAGGTGCGTTTAAGCTGCTAAATCCTCTTCTTCTGAAGTTCCTTTGGTAGGAGATCTCTCTACGCAAAGGCTGTATTTACCGTAATCAGAATAATCGGTTTCCACCCGACATTCTGCAAGTGTAATGTCATTTGCTCAATAACATTTGTATTCAAACGACACAATATTCCACTCCCTATTAGCAAATTGGATTACCTGACGTTTTTGAGTTCAAAAGGAAGTACAGAAAGCGCAAACTGTCAATAAAAACAGCATCACAGTAAAAAACGATGCAATCGGGTTTGGCATTTCCTTTGAAACGGATTAATCGAAGGAATATTGCTATTGACATTGAGAGATAAGATATTGAGAGCCTTCTGTAAACAAGAGCCGAGACGCAGAAACTCCTTTTGAAAAAGTGCTTTGAAATTCCGGCGAAATTAAAATAAAGATGCGTTCCGAGCTTAATTAAAGTCACTAATGCCGCTCCGGAATATTGACATAGCGATTGTCAAGAACTGTTGCTATCTCTACTGAAATTGACGCTTACAATCTGAATGCTCTTTGGGGCCAAAGGAAACGATGAAATGTGTAGCTCTCACAGATTTCATTAGAAACACCTTTCCCTTTTAATACACGCTCGTTTTGTTTATATTGTCAGAAGTCGGCAATAAGCCTCCGCTGAAGGGTGGATTGTTTACGTTCTTAGATATTGCCTGTCATGAGAGTCACACAAAGAGGATAAATAAAGAAAAGAGACATCCCTAAAAGTGGAAATCCCGCTCCTGCAAATGAATAATAACAGGACACTAGTTTTACAATTTTTATTTCTCACTCGCTGATTACACGTAAGTGTAGAGGATAAATAATAGTCGGTAGTATCACCTAGGAGTGCAGCTTGTCAGCGAAGGAACTTTTTACCACGTTTTATAATGTCGCATTCTTGTCTGTTTGTTCTATTTTTAATCTAACTTGTCCATGAACTAGAGACTTAAAGCTTGCAATATAGCTCAGAATTGGATCAGAATGCAATATTAACTCGCTTTCTTGTCTGGTGTTTGGCGGAGGGTACTTCGTGTATCACTGCCATTTCCTCCCTTTCCCTGTTCCAGTCGCGAATAGTTTGCCTCCGTGTTAGGTCGAATGTCTCTAATTTCTTCCGTTATTGTCTTCTCGCAAGATATAAGTAGGGGGAATCATTATGTTGGTCACTCAGGTGACGTGAAACAGAAATAAACTTGAGATTACAAGGGAGATATGTGGAAAATCTTATCAAAATGTTTGAAATCGCCTGAAAAATTTCACACAAGCGAGACTAAAAAGCAGAAAATCGTTACTAAAATAAAACTGACTTTTTTATGTATCTCGTTTTCAAATCGAATTAAAAAGAATAAAATAATATCTTCTAGCCCTATACGGATTCTAGCCCTATACAATAGCCTGAAAAGTTTTGATTGTAAATTTTTAATGGCTGTGAAAATACTTGAAAGATCTAAAACGAAAATCGTGGGACGAGTGCAAACAGATGATAGTAATGAGGTGAACTATACACGCGCCAATTTCGTACTGCATGCGTTCCACATACTTCGTTTTAAATCTTGCAAGTATTTTCATACCTATTAAAAATTGACATTCACAAATTTACTAATCTGTGTGGGATTAGGAATCTGTATGGAGCTAGTGGAAATTATTTTACACTTTCTAGTCCAGTTTAAAGACATAATATATTTAAATATTAATTTTTATTTAAATAATTATTTCTTTTTTTCTAAAAAAATAATCATTTATTGTCTCCAGCCTCGTTTACTTCAATCCATGTTTTAAGTTTCTCTTTAGTTTTTATTGAACCATGCCACCAACTAATTTGTACCAATTTACATAAGAATGTGGCAAAAGAATTTGTACAATAATTTAATACACATGCTCTTAATTTGCAGCTAAAAAAAGGATGAGACACCTATAGATGGGTGAGATCAGGAAAACGAGAGCTCAATAAAGTTTGACAACCAAAACCAAGAGATTAAAATGCTAATATGACCACTGATAAGAACTCAGATTTAAGAAAAAAAAATACGTCCATGTCCCGTATAAAATAATAATGCCCTTTATGTATTTGGATATCTTGCTGAAACTCTGGAGCAAGCTAATCTGATGGGGAGGGGATTCATTGTTTGGGACCTGCCGTTTTTTCTTGCCGTGCCTCAGAATAACGGATTTCGAATTTCTGCGGTCGAATTTATTTATTTTTTTTCTTACACCAATTGACACGAGCTTGTAACGTCTGTCAAATTCTGAGTAATACATCGAGAATAGATCACTTTCTCATCTAAATGCTCATACAAGAACCGAAGTGCACTCTTGGAAATACCTAAGGATGACGCTAACTCAAAGTAACACAAATGCGGATCTTCTTCAGTCATGCTGTACACCCTATTGGTCCGCAGCTCGTGGTCGTGCGGTAGCGTTCTCGCTTCCCGCGCCCGGGTTCCCGGGTTCGATTCCCGGCGGGGTCAGGGATTTTCTCTGCCTCGTGATGACTGGGTGTTGTGTGATGTCATTAGGTTAGTTAGGTTTAAGTAGTTCTTAGTTCTAGGGGACTGATGACCATAGATGTTAAGTCCCATAGTGCTCAGAGCCATTTGAAACACCCTATTGGAATGTTTTGGAACAGCAGTCCATTTCGATCGACCTTGTGAGGTCGCTGTTATCGAGTCTCATTCGACACGAGGACAAATACAACGTCCGTGTGGTGCAACAACGCTTCGTTAAGGATCTATGGATTTTCTGCTGCTCGTCTTTGATCGTGCGCTAGCGCGGAAGTCGTTAAAATGAAGTCATCGGATGTGATCGGTCGTGAACAATCGGTCGGAGGAAGTACACTAAAGGTAGCCAAGTAATATACTGAATTTCAGGATCAAGTGTTGGAAGAGTATTGAAACAGTAATTCGCAAGCAGGGAATGTCGTACAAGAATGAAGCATTCGAGAAAGTTAATCTCATGGCATGAATTGGTTACGCTACTGACATCTCAGTTCACTGTGCTCAATGAACTACGCCGAACTAATTATCAAATAATTCTAAGGATGAAACATTCCGTTATCGATAAGGGACGCTAATTATCAGCGAAGTGAGCAAGCGATGGGAATCTCGCAAACTTCACGAAACACATTGCTTGCAAAAACAAGACTTCAACGAAATTCTGCTAACCAGTGACAAAAAGTTTTTTTTTTTTTTGAAGGTGGTTACGAAAAGTTAAACGAATTGATTCGATAAATTTATGTTTAGTTAGGTCCTTACAACAACGCAAAAAAAATCGTATAAAGAAACCTTCACGTGAAATTTCTATTTTCCCATAACAATATCTCTTTCGGCCGGTATCTGAGCTGTCGTTGTTTCGACAACGACAGTTGATAAATTTTAAAACTATAATACCGTCGCCAGCTTGTATGGTCGGTTTTGTTTCTTGTAAACTAACTAGTAAGGCGACCACCGATCGAATCTAGCGGTTACTATATCCACACAGTGTAGGGCTACCTCATCAGAGGGTCAGTCTACTGTACTTTTCGTAGTGTGTGGACTTCATCCCGAAGTCCGATTCTGGTCGGTCCCCTCATTGGACTCCTCTCCACAAACAGGAAACGGCGTTGCTAATGAAGTGTTCGTAGAACAAAAAACTTTCTATGATATTTTGGAGACGTGTCAGGTCATATAACTTCATGCTGACTGGAGCTCAAGCTCGCGCAAATCGAGAAAAACAGAGGTGAGACGGTCTGAGATGGCGGAAGGACGGAGAACATGGCATATGGGACAAATTGAAGATCTTGATAGGATAGAAATTGATGTACAACAAAAAGTATCAGTGCAAGTCACGAAACTGAACAAAGTGACAATACAGAGGGAATTGTGGCAGTTTCGCGATTGGTATCGCAGTCTGGGACCGCACAAAAACGAACGGATGACGAATCGAGTGGGTCAGAAGTAGAATCAGAGAACGAGCAACTTCGGTACGTTGAACCAAATGTTGTAATTCTGAATCAAATGGGACGGTTTCCTACGGAAAGAATATGTGTAAGTGCATCAGCACTATGCACAGAAGTCGATGAGACGTCACGTGAAAGACGCGAACGGCAAATTTTACATCAAAGGGTTACATAACGATGGCGAAGAGTCTGATAGTGTGTTCGCAATGTTAAAGCAACTCACTATTGTGAAACGACAAATGGACGGTTAGCAGACCTAAAAACCGAAACGACGAATTTAAAAACAGAAACAAATGCTGCTTTAAATGGTCTCAAATTTGAAACCAATGCTGGTTTCGAAAAAGTCCTCAAAGATAAGCAAAAGTTGCGAACAGAAGTTAATGAACAATTTACTGAAATCCGGAAAGAGGGGAGAGACTCGCGCAAACTAATTCAATCGCTAATCGCTGACCAGAAAAAGATGCGTACTGACATTGACTAGGTGCAGGATGTAGTGTCTAATAGCAACCAAAGAGTTGACAATTTAGCACGTAAGGCGTCTGGTAAGACGCAACAAATCGTAGAAGAACTCAATGTCAGAAAAAGTGTCACGCGAAACGCGTTAAAAGATTCGATACACGCATTGTAAACACCGTCACGAAAAATCAGCAGCAGTATGAACAGCTTCGTACAGAACTGAAGCAGAGTACCGAGAACTGTACAGAAGGCAGTAGTGAGGCGACGGAATCGGTAATATCATCCGACATAGTGGTGGAAAAAAAATCAGAGGTAACCAAATCCGTTATGCAGTCTTCCGTGTCAGTAGCGAAAACACAAAGAGGTCAGGAGATTTCACTTGTAGGTCCACAAGTTGTTGCGTCAGTATTTTCTTATTCGAAACAGAAGCAAATGGGAGGAGTACAGTTGAGACAGATGAACGAAGCAGGTAATGTGCATTCACAGCAGACAATGGTGCGAGAACCGGTAACCGTGCTCATTCCAACAGAGCAGCAGCCGACCCTCCGAAAGTACGCGAATGACGTGATAACAGAGCAGTTTTCGGCGACACATGTACCAAATTATCAATTTACGAGCAATAGTACTACAGCTCATATACTGCAGGTGAATATGAATCAAATAAAAAGACAAAACACTGATTCAGTAACGGGAAATTTAAACGTATCTTTCAGTCAGGCACACGAGGAACGGTACGATTTATTGTACACCACTGCATAGATGCGATGCTAGATGGGGCTCAAAAATGTCATCTCAGGATCCAAATGTGGTAGAACAAATAAAGGAAAACATGAAGCAGTTGAAGCGAACGGAAAATGTTGCGAAAACACAAACGTCATATACGAGGTGCATTCAAGTTCTAAGGCCTCCGATTTTTTTTCTCCGAACTGGAAAGAGATGGAAACATGCGCATTGTTTTAAAATGAGGCCGCGTTCATTGTCAATACGTCCCAGAGATGGCAGCACCGTACGGCAGATGGAATTTTACCGCCAGCGGCGAGAATGAGAACGGTTTTAAATACTTAAAATGGCGACGTTTTCCTTACTTGAACACCGTGCAATCATTCGTTTTCTGAATTTGCGTGGTGTGAAACCAATTGAAATTCATCGACAGTTGAAGGAGACATGTGGTGATGGAGTTATGGATGTGTCGAAAGTGCGTTCGTGGGTGCGACAGTTTAATGAAGGCAGAACATCATGTGACAACAGACCGAAACAACCTCGGGCATAAGCAGGTCTGACGACATGATCGAGAAAGTGGAGAGAATTGTCCGAATGACTGTTGAACAGATTGCCTCCATAGTTGGCATTTCTGTGGGTTCTGTGCACACAATCCTGCATGACGACCTGAAAATGCGAAAAGTGTCATCCAGGTGGGTGCCACAACTGCTGACAGATGACCACATGGCTGCCCGTGTGGCATGTTGCCAAGCAATGTTGACGCGCAACGACAGCATGAATGGGACTTTCTTTTCGTCGGTTGTGACAATGGATGAGACGTGGATGCCATTTTTCAATCCAGAAACAAAGCGCCAGTCAGCTCAATGGAAGCACACAGATTCACCACCACCAAAAAAATTTCGGGTAGTCGCCAGTGCTGAAAAAATGATGTTGTCCATGTTCTGGGACAGCGAGGGCGTAATCCTTACCCATTGCGTTCCAAAGGGCACTACGGTAACAGGTGCATCCTACGAAAATGTTTTGAAGAACAGATTCCTTCCTGCACTGCAACAAAAACGTCCGGTAAGGGCTGCACGTGTGCTGTTTCACCAAGACAACGCACCCGCTCATCGAGCTAACGTTACGCAACAGTTTCTTCGTGATAATAACTTTGAAGTGATTCCTCATGCTCCCTACTCACCTGATCTGGCTCCTAGTGACTTTTGGCTTTTTCCAACAATGAAAGACACTCTCTGTGGCCGCACATTCACCAGCCGTGCTGCTATTACCTCAGCGATTTTCCAGTGGTCAAAACAGACTCCTAAAGAAGCCTTCGCCGCTGCCATGGAATCATGGCGTCAGCGTTGTGAAAAATGTGTACGTCTGCAGGGCGATTACGTCGAGAAGTAACGCCAGTTTCATCGATTTTGGGTGAGTAGTTAATTATAAAAAAAATCGGAGGCCTTAGAACTTGAATGCACCTTGTAGTGCATTAGAAAAGTTTGGCAATGATCCCGTTTTGACAGAAAATTCCGACATTACAAAGAAAGCGGGAACGGTTTACACCCCCGCACATTTATACATCAATTCCAGATCGGTTTACCAGAGCATTGTCCACTTAGCCATAAACCTGACTTCATTTGTAATCATACGGAAGGCGCAATAGCGGAAACAATGGAGAGAGTCACTGCAAACTGTCAGTCGTATGAACAATTTAAATCCCCATTCTTGAAGTGATACTGGCTCGTGAAAACCCAAAATAGGATAAAATATGAATTGTTACAGAAGGAGTCATTCGAAAATTCATGAGAAAAAAGCCAGTTAGATTTTTTGAAGAAATGTCCAAAAAGAATCAGTCTTTAGACAATCCGTACAGTGATGGGAAACTGATACGTGTGTGCGCAATGAAGTTACCCTTGCGTTATCAGCAATCGTTGGTTGGCGGAGCAGGAGATAATATATAGGCGTTTAATGGGATGTTAAGAGAACATGAATCCATCTACAGTGAAGATGACGCGAAGAAACAATGTGCAGTGAGAGAAACCAATGGTAGGGGGAATAGTAGCAACCGATTGGCCTGTAATAATGCGTACAATGGGAATAATAATGTTGGGAAAGGTGATTGTTTTGGGTTCAAATGGTTCAAATGGCTCTGAGCACTATGCGACTTAACTTCTGAGGTCATCAGTCGCCTAGAACTTAGAACTAATTAAACATAACTAACCTAAGGACAACACACACATCCATGCCCGAGGCAGGATTCGAACCTGTGACCGTAGCGGTCGCTCGGCTCCAGACTGTAGCGCTTAGAACCGCACGGCCATCCGGCCGGCGATTGTTTTGGGAAGAATAGTAATCGCTCATGAGATAATAATAGCTATGGTTCTGGAAACTCACAGAGGTCAAACAATAACTATGGCTTTAGTGAGCCGCGGAGTTACAATAATGGCTTTGGTCCCAGAAACTATGGTGGTAACTATAATTCGCGATATGATCATCGTACAAATGAAGCAGGAAGGTTTAGAGGTTTTTCACCACAAAACACAAGTTATTCAGGTGGAACTTGGTTTTTCTACCAAAACCCGGTGCCATTAAAATTTTTCAATACGAATTCAAGGTTAAAAATCACAAGTCATTTAGAGTACCGCCTTACACTATTCCACTGTGTTACGGAACACAAGTATATATAGAATTACACAAGATGCTGGATTATGACATTATTGAAACTTCAAACTCAACATACAACAATCCCTTGCAAATTGTAGATTAGAAGGATGGAAGTATTAGATTGGTCATTGATGCAAGACAGATAAATTCCATTCTCATTCCTGAGAACGATCGCCCAGAAAAATTGGAAGAGCTTTTACAAAAGTTCTTTGGGGTTAAGATTTTCCCTTCCCTTGATTTGAGGGATAGTTTTTGGCAAATAGAATTAACACCTGAACGTTGAAAGTATACGGCTTTTATCTTGTTATCAGTTCAAAAGGCTCCCTTTCGGACTGAACATATCCTCTGTTGCCTTTATAAGAGGTTCAGGAACGGTATTGGATAAAGAGCTCCAACAGCATCTCACCTGTTATGTCGATGACATATTAGTTGTTGAACCATCATGGAAATTTCATAATGAGGTGCTTGATAAATTGCTAAGGACTTTAAAAGAATATGGAGTAACGGTAAACATAATGGAATCCAGTTTTGGGAATAAAAAGGTTGAGTTTTTAGGCCATATTATCACTGAACAGGGAACTGAACCTGACCCTAGCAAACTGCAAGCAATACAGAACATAGGCACTCCATACAATAGAAAGACGTTGCGTGGCTTCCTGGGATTCATTAACATTTACAAAAGATTCATTTGGATAGAATCTGTTGCTACCCCACGTTTATGGGAGTTAACTAGTAAAAAGATGCCATGGGTGTGGGATGCCCAAGCAGAACAGGAGTTCCAACAACTAAAAAAGTCACTGGTAAAGGCACCAGTTTTAGCGCATCCCGATTTGACGAAGGAATTCTGTATGGCAACCGACAGTGCTAAAACAGGCTTGGGTATAGTACTCTTTCAACAATATGAAGAAGACGGACAGGGGGAAAGGAAGACGATAACTTTCGCTAGTCGAGTACTTACTAAATGTGAATAAAGTTATTCGATCACAGAGTTAGAAGTCTTGGCAGGAGTATGCAGGTTTCGTAGATTCAGATACTTTTGTTTGGTCGAAAAGACAATGTGTTTACTGACCATAAGGCACTAGAATTTAGTGCAAAATTATTGCCAGGAAGATTAGTTCGGTGGATGTTAACGCTGCAGGAATATGATTTTCGAATCACGTACTTGCCTGGACCATAAAATATTATAGCTGATATCCTTTCCCGATTTCCGTAAGGAGTTAACGAAAGCAGAGTGAGTAATACAGAAGAAAAGCAAGTAGCCATGTATTACTTGAAAAATGTGCCATTTTAAAATTACGTTACGAATACCTTAAAACAGTTTGGCAGGGAACAAGATAAAGACCCAGATCTTGCCAGGGTTAAAGTTAATTGGAAAAAACCGTGAATCAAGGCACATTAGACAATTCTGCTTCATGAAGGACAATGTCTTATTGTACAGATGATATCCAGATACAAGTTTATGGGTTCCATGTATACCACAGAAACTGATAAACAAGAAAATTTGGTACACTCATTTGAGTGACAGTCATTTTGGTCCGAAGAAATGTTTTTTTTTTAAAATTAAACATATCTTGTGACTTCCCAAATATGGAGTGAAGAATCAGACAGGTTCTGGCTAAATGTAAAAGATGCCAGAAAAGTAAGCCTATAACCTTTCAAACGAGACCACCAATGTTCCCTATCACTCCGGAGAAATTGAGACACATAGCAGCAACAAATCTCATGGGTCCATTACCTCATACACAGAGGTCATGTATTCATTTCGTGGTCCTAGAATTAACGTCGATATATGTGACTTTTACTCCGTTGAAAAAAGCAGCAGGGAGCAGTATAAGCAAAGCGCTGACACAAGATTTCCTTCCACACTTTGGTCAGGTTGATAAAATGCTGTCAGGCAATGGACCACAATATCGTTCAGCACAATGGCAACACTCTGCGCCGACATAAAATCAACCCTATTTATATTTCCAAATATATGCCAAGTGTCAACCCAGCTGCACGGACGATGAAGTATTTGGGAACCCTCTGTCGTTTGTATTGTAGCAAGCAGCATAATACATGGGACAGACATTTGCCGGACTTCCGGGGTGTTGTAAACGAAATGCCACATAGCAGTAAGTTATTACCTCCAATCACTGTTCTAAAAATAAGCTGGCACCAGATAAAATCCGAGAAATAATTAGATTCCCACCAGTACGCAGGGTACAACATCAACATCTAGTAAAATTAGCACTGAGCAATTTGAAGACTGCAGCTGTAAATAGAAGGAACCGAGTAGACAAAACGGCAAACTCACGAGTATTTTCACCAGGACAAAAGGTACTTGTAAAAACCCACCAACTCTCTAGCAAGAAGAAACATCAAAGCCACAAGTTCTTTTCAGTATACAAAAACCATATGGAAGTAAGTAAAGTAGTCCATGATAATGCAGTCGAGTTGATTAATCCAAAAACAGAAAAATCATTGGGTTTGCACCATGTGACACATTTGAAATTGTATAAAGGGTAAAACAAAACAAAAAAAATTAATTCCACAAGAAAATTCAGTTGTATTAAATACCCAGAAGTCAAAGAGTACGAAAGCTAAGAAAATGCAGACAAATAAAAATTTTTAATTTGTATTTATCTCATTTCAATAAATAGGATAACTTTTGCAGTAGGTTCAAGGGATAATTGTGAAGGAAGAACAGTAAAGTAAGAAATAAAGTAACTCTTCTGCAAACGAAAAGTGTTCTGGGGAATGAGTAGAAAGCAAGGAGGATGATAGAAATCAGCATGTGTATAATTTGATGAAATAGTAGTCGATTCTCCCTCAAAAATGTACTGTAAAGTAAAAAGAAAGTTGATTTTTGTGAACGAAAGGAAGTCAAGAAGTAGGACAGAAGTAATGAATTAGGTAAGAAAGAGATATGCATTTCTGGTTTTTTCTGTCGAGGATAGCGAAGATATAGTTGAGGAGATATTTTGGGGGAAAATGAGAAGCATGTATGATATGTGGAAGGTACAATAAGTTGATATTAAAATGGAGCTATGAGGGAAATAAATAGAAAAGATCGTTAGGAGGTAAGAATTAAGAGAGAAAATTGAATTGTTAATCAAAGTATGAAACATGTTATATCGTGGAAGGAGGTAGACAGAGGAATGTAAGTTTACCCTAGAGAGGATTTCAATAAGGGAAAGTACGATGGGGGAAGAAAGGAATATAAAAGTTTACTGTTTAGAAGAAGGAGAAAGGGATACTTACAACTACGAGAAATAAGCTCTAGGTCAGTGCAATAGAACAGTTTTTGGAAAAAAGGGGGAGATATATTGTATTTTGAAGTTCTGTTACAGCTAATGCCGAAAAGATGAGACTGCAGAGCAGAAGACGCTTTAGTCGGGGGCAAGGTGCGAAGTTTCATGATAATATGAGGTACCTGTTGTTAGAAAAAAAACAGGAAAAAGAACTTACTAACACACTAATCTTTATCGCCATCAATTTCACTCTTACTATCCATCGTGATGAAGATGAGGAAACCATGATCTTTACACTAATAAAATGTTTACATAGAATTGGGATAAAAGATGTAAATTAATAAAAAGGGTAACAAGAAATTTTTTTGTATAGTTTAAATAAGGAGTTTTGTAAAGTTTCTTAAGGATTTAGTGTTTGTAAAGCTTGTAACGTCTTTTAAGGGAGTAAGAATTATGATAAGGTAGGTGAATTAGGGAATGTGTGAGAGTATAAGAAAAGTAAGATAGACAAAAGTTTGGACAATATTGTATTATACATGGCGTCAGCAAGCATGGTGCAGCATTATTGCGGCCAGATCTACAGCAGAACTGTGTAGAGCAGTTAGTCTTGAGAGGAAGGGACACCGAGTGTGAGTGCCTGGTACGTTAGCTTATGACATGATGAAAGAATATGCCTTGGTGGAAGCAACAATTCAAGAGGATAACACCTCTGTGGAAAAGTTTGGAGATCTACAACGCATCCTGGATACAGTCAAAATGTACCATGTGAAATCCACATGCAATCGTTATAACAACGGTTTTGCGAAAAAAAAAATGGTTCAAATGGCTCTGAGCACTATGGGACTCAACATCTTAGGTCAGAAGTCCCCTAGAACTTAGAACTACTTAAACCTAACTAACCTAAGGACATCACACACCCCCATGCCCGAGGCAGGATTCGAACCTGCGACCGTAGCAGTCCCGCGGCTCCGGACTGCAGCGCCAGAAGGTTTTGCGAAAGTGTTATGCACTTAGCACTTCTATCACAAACTGTTTAGAGCACCGTAAGGAGAGATGATGGATTTCCACCGAACCGGAATGAAGGCGGACATATTACATGAAGGATGAGCACGTACTTAAATTCACTGGAAAAAGAAGAGGTGCATTTCTGTAACTCAGGGTTTAGAATGGCTGAAACTGTTATCATACCATACGGAATTCAACAACTGCGAATGATTCCCTGAACATTCATGGGAGTAAGCAAGAAAACAAAGTGAGGCTGTCCAATCTATCTTGATGAACAACCTGATACAATAAAGGATACACAACAATTTGAAAAAAAAACACTGTAGGTTAAACAGGTCTTCAATACCAATTCCCGGTTCAGAAAAGAACGAAGACACAAGTGTGAAGACAGCAAGAGGCAACAAGAATTGAACCTTCAAAGCAGAGCCGGATGCTGCGGCCGAGCGGCGAGCTGTTCTAGGGGTTTCAGTCCAGAACCGCGCTGCTGCTACGGTCGCAGATTCGAATCCTGCCTTGGGCATGGATGTGTGTGATGTCCTTAGGTTAATTAGGTTTAAGTAGTTCTAAGTCTAGGGACTGATGACCTCAGATGTTAAATCTCATAGTTCTTACAGCCATTTGAACCATTCAACACACAAGATTTGGAAGAAAGAAGAGCCTAGATGAGAAGAGATCAAGAAACCTTTCCCAATCCCGTCCCATACAAGACCATTATTGCATTTACCCACCAACAAAGAATCCAATTTTCACTGTTGTAGCAGTCCAAATATCTGATATTTCGTATGACAAATTGCAACACTTTCGGATGTCACACTGAGAGCTGGGAGATGACTACTCGTATGGAAAACAGGAGATGAATTGACCATCAATGAATCGGCGTAAAGATTCGAGGAATGACGAAGATAAGTTTTTATGCTGCCAAGAATAGACCTCTAATACAATTTTGCATTGGGAACATGCGGAATGGAACAAAGGCAACCAAGCATTCACGACATACCCATACCTTCAGCAACCTTTTTCACTGCTGACCATCTTTCCAAGCTCAGCAGAGACACGTTGAGGCACATGGCCGACCATTATTGCATGTTCAGTGGAGACACGTCGAGGTGCATGAAAAGCAGACTGATGACTACAATGAACCACATTGAAGACATAGGAGAAAGGACTGTCTGTGAAAGACTAGTACCTGATTAAATTTAAAAGTGAGAAAAAATTTACTAACACACGAAGTTTATTGTTGTTTAAAACATATAATTTTTGAAGAATGTGTGTTAGAAACAGATCTTCATTAACAATGCTTTTAAATTTTAATCTTGACATATCAATAATATTTCCTTGTATTTCATATTTCTCAACATGTCTCAATTAAGAAAACCAAGTGTTAACATATTCTTGGGAGGTTAAGATTCTAGTATGCAATATGTTTGTTAAAATATAGGGTATATATATAAAATGGGTTTAGTAATTCCAGGATTTTAATTTAAAATTTGCATAGAAATGAGTAGGATTAGTAATTTAATATGAAACTTCCTGGCAGATTAAAACTGTGTGCCCGACCGAGACTCGAACTCGGGACCTTTGCCTTTCGCGGGCAAGTGCTCTACCAGGAGAGCTTCTGTAAAGTTTGGAAGGTAGGAGACGAGGTACTGGCGGAAGTAAAGCTGTGAGTACCGGGCGTGAGTCGTGCTTCGGTAGCTCATATGGTAGAGCACTTGCCCGCGAAAGGCAAAGGTCCCGAGTTCGAGTCTCGGTCGGGCACACAGTTTTAATCTGCCAGGAAGTTTCATATCAGCGCACACTCCGCTGCAGAGTGAAAATCTCATTCTAGTAATTTAATATGTTTGTTAAAGTCAGCAATAATTTAAAATTTTTGTAAAGTTATAATGAATAAGTTTAAGATTTTGGGAGAATACAAATATGTTGTGAAAAGGATTATGCTTGTAATGTTATGAGAAGGATATGATTAAGTTTAACATAAATCAAGAAATTATTGAAAGAAACGAAAATTTCTTAAATTATAATTGACATGAAAAAAAAAGGATTGAGACTAGACAATAAGTATTGAAAAAGTGGAGGATAATGTTAAATGAAGGTTTTCTCAACTTCAGCACATCTCCATCATCATTTAACGTAAGTGTTAAAGTCAAAAACAGATCAGTCTCAAATTTAAAAATTTAGGAATGGTTCAAATTTATAGAGAAGCTCTGATTTGTTTGCACTTAAATTAAAATTAATGGCAGTCAACCATAAAATAGAAAGTAAAGACTTCAGAATATTTAAATAATTGTGTTAAATGAGAAAATTGGAAAGACCATGTTAAATTTTGGAAAATCCTTACTTCAGTGCTCAAATCAGTAATATACATGAAATCAAATGCACTTTAAGATAACGATAAGGAGATTAGAATGAACTACTGTTTGATTATGCCATATATTAAAATAGAAAGTTGGCCAATAAATATGTCAATTACTACAGTCAGCAGTTGAAAACACTGACTTCAGTCAATTTCTCAACCATTGATTAACCCTGTGCAAAATTGAACATTGAAGGAGGAGGATATGTAAGGTGGCAGATTAAATGAATGTAAAAAAAAAATAGCTCTGAGCACTATGGTGCTTAACATCTGAGGTCATTAGTCCCATAGATTTAGAACTATTTGTACCTAACTAACCTAAGGACATCACACACATCCATGCCCAAGGCAGGATCGAACCTGTGACCGTGGCAACAGCGTGGTTCCGGACTGAAGCGCCTAGAACCGCTCGGCCACAACGGCCGGCTAAATGAATGTCAATTTCGCACCTTACATGAGGGTTATTATACAACGTAACAGGAAGGTGAAAATGTGACCCGATTTACTTAAGCAAAAATGAGCAGATCTGCCTATTAAAATGTACAGTATGCAATGCCAAGGGATGAAACTCAATTGATAGTATGAACACACCGGACCTAAATCATGTGTGTTAATGAGCAAGAGGTGAAACAAGCTGCTGGAGGACATGTTTCGTTTGGGAGCAGATGCAAGGGGCGACGTCATGGGACGAGTACAACAGAAAGCTCTTAACAGGACCTGCGGTGCGGGACAACGAGCAGGCCAGGTGACATCCAGGGGGGCAAGTAGAGGGCCTCGGAGTGGTAAGGAAAGAATCTTTAGAGAACTGCATTGGGGAATTTCCAGATGGATACGATCAAACTGGTGATGCAGTCGATCATGTGAATTGCACGTGGTATGCTCATGATTTATACATGTAACCTTTACAGGGCTGGAGCGGGCACAAAATGTATGGCTGGCTGAAATTCACTAGGAAGGAGTAAAGTGCCGAAACCGATGCAGTTTGATGGTAGGCCCTTTGCGACTGGCAGAGATGGTTTCCAAAATTAAAAGGAACGCTCCTATTGGTCAGAAAAAGCGGTGACGGGGAGCACGAAACAGGGACAGTTTTGCTACGAGAGACACAAGTCCAAATTTTCTGCGACTCTCCTCTGAACCAGCGTCAAGTGCAGAACAGGGTGCCTCACGCAAAGGAGGAATTTTGAGTGAGCACTGCGTTCACTTCGGCTGACATTGAGCTAGACATTAGCTGTAGTGTCGTTGAACTCCCACAGTGGAGAAACGAAACAGCCACATACTTAATTGTTCTTGTGTGAACTGAGAGGGCATTGTAATATGCACGCTGCTCCATCCATGCACGTGCATATCACCATATTTCAAAACTAACTAGAAACATAGGAGATTTTCTGCTGATAAAATCAGTAAAGGTTTTTATTAGCTTGTATAGGGCTTTCAGAGGATGAGAGCAGCCAAGCAGCCGACAGCTCATCACAGCTAAAGTAAATACCGCGTGCAGAGGCGTAAACTTGTTGGTTCACCACCTTGCATCCACTATGAACTCGAGCAACTTTGAGTAATCTTTTGCTCAGCTTGTCACAAAAACTAACCATCCTCCGTAGACTTGATCGTCATCCTAAGTAGTACCAAAGTTAGAACCGGAATCGGATAATTAGTCATAATATAGGCCAACTTCACGATATAGTAGTTAGAATAATTTTGTAAAGAATCTTCTAATTAAAATTTGATATTGTTGTGTTTAAAGTTATTTCGATTAATCAGGACGAAATTCGTTATCTTGACAACTGGCCCAACATTGTCATGTTACAACCTATGTAAATTCGTCTATTACTCTGACAATAATCTTAATTAAAAAAATTGTGAACAGCTAAACATCGTTGTGCTCTGTCATAGAATAAGGGTCCACTCCTTTACCCAATCATTTATTTTATAGACGCTAACGTACTGAAAGCTGTTTTGGTGATGTCATACGAAAGAGAAAAGGAGTGGAATGTCAGAAGTTTTAAAAGGAATAAAAAAATAATCAATGAAAAGCACCAGTTTGCTTTTGTTCCACAATATTATTTTTATTGCTAACCAGTTTTCGGCTTACAAGGCCATCTTCAGACATTTACTGAGTATTATCATCAAAGAAGTTAAATGTTAGTAGACAACATTGGAAGAGAAGTAACACATCTACAGTGAGTAACATCTTTGCAATGAAATAGTAAAAACTGAACAGTACATAAATAACAATGGAGTTGACAGGAAAACCTTTAGCACAAAATAGGAATAGCATGCCTACATAACAGTTTCTATTAATAAACAAAACTAATGAAATAAGATAAAATTAGTACTAGACAAGGCTGCATCAAGAGGTATGAAACATGGAGAGTGATACACAACCAATTGAAAAAGAAGAGACAGTTGTCAATGTAAATACAGAATACACGAGGAACTTAAACAATATCAATAAGATAAACAGAAATTAGTAAATGCAGGAAAATTGAGGCGTTTGAGAGAACCTACAGTTTGAGAGTGTGGTGGTACTGCATTTTAACATTAACATTATAATCAAAGCAGTGGCTGTATACCAGTTTACATTAAATAAATGAGCAAAGTAAAATATGAACAGTATTTGATGAGTCAACTAGAAGGGGAGTTAAACATGGACAGTAATACAAGTACAAGTTAAAAGCAAACCCTTAACTATTGAAACTACAGAATATGTGGAATACAAAGACAACTGCAACAAATAAAACAACTTAATGACTACAGGAAAATGGGAATATGTAGGAAGAGAGAGTGTGGGAAGTAATGAACAACAAAGATGATTATATGAAGTTTAGGAGAGGGGAAGTGTTGAGTTGTGTCTGGTCATTTAGGATGAGATCTGGACTGCGAGCAAGATGTTTGTTAATTTCCAGGGCTTCCAGCAGGTTGAGTTTATGGCCTTTGTTTGCTAAGTGAAGTACATGGGACACTGGCTGGTAGTTGTGACCCTCACTCAGTACATGCTCAGCAAATGCAGAGTCTGAATTCTGCAACCTCCAGCTGCGTTCATGTTCAGCCAGCCTAGTTGATATGTCTCTGCCTGACTGACCAATGTAAAATTTGTCACAATCAGAACAGGTGATTTTGTATACCCCACTGTTGGCTAATAACTGGATCTCGTCTTTGCCATTAGAAACACACTGTGCTGTAGTGTTCCTGACATAGTAGGAAACCCTATACTTGCAGGATTTCAGTGCTTTGGCTACAGTCTGTGATACCTGACCTAGAAATGGTAGAGTACACCATTTCTTGCAGACAGTGGATGGGGAAGCAGGTGGGTCATAGAGGAGGGGTATAATTTTCCGTTTTTGTTTCCTGTGCAAGATGTGGTCAATTAGAACTGGATTGTAGCCATTGGCTGAGGCAATAAAAAAAATGGTTCAAATGGCTCTGAGCACTATGGGACTTAACATCTGTGGTCATCAGTCCCCTAGAACTTAGAACTACTTAAACCTAACTAACCTAAGGACATCACACACACCCATGCCCGAGGCAGGATTCGAACCTGCGACCATAGCAGTCGCGCGGTTCCGGACTGAAGCTGAGGCAATAAATTTTATTGTATCCAACTCTGCTTTAAAATCATCTCTGGACATGGGGATAGATATGAGACGGTGTACCGTTGAGTGGAAAGATGCATGTTTGTGAGCTATGGGGTGTTGTGAGCAAGAAGGTATTACTGTGTCTGTAGTTGTTGTTTTTCTGTAAATTTTGAAACAATGTGTGTGTGTACTGATGTCAATGGTGAGATCTAAAATGTTTATGGATTTGTTGCCAATTTCCATAGTGAACTGGATATTTTTATGTTGACTGTTTAGGTTTTTCAAGAATGTGTTGAGTTGTCTTGTAGTACCAGTCCACATACACAGGACATCATCTAAATATCTAAACCAGTATTTGATGTTTGCACTCAAAGGTTCTGTTTTTAGAAAAAAAATTTCAAAATGGTCCATAAATATTTCAGCCAACAGTGGACTAAGAGGGGAACCCATAGCTAAGCCATCTAATTGTTTATAAAGAGTGCCTTGAAACTGGAAATAGTTCTGTGCAAGGCAGGTCTGTGTGGCCAGTCTCAAGGCATTCAATTCCACAGGATTGACATTAGACTTGTGCATCAGCTCTGTCAGAATGTCAATACATTCTACTACTGGTATGTTAGAAAACAAACTGCTGACATCAAAGGATACTAATTTATCACTGTGTGAGACAGATATACCTTTTAACTTGTTTACTAGGTCCACAGAGTTTGAAATACCATGCTTTGGTTTGAATTTAGTCTTGCTCTTAATTAGGACATGAAGTTTACTGGCTAGTTTGTAAGATGGAGCAGTGAATGATGATACAACTGGACGAATAGGAACATCTTGTTAATGCAGTTTAGGAAGCCCGTACATTCTAGGAGGCACTGGGTTCATAATAGTTAACAGTTTTACTTCAAATTCAGAGAATATGCTTTTGCATGAAATGATTGCATATTTAACATCTTCTTTGAACAATTTAGTAGGGTCTTTAAGAAGGACTTGGAAGCCTGTGGTATTCAGAAAATCATTATCCAAATAATCACATTTGTTCAAAAGCACAAAAACAAATAGGTCCCTTCCCACAGTTCTTTGTGAATCGTGGCTCAGATTACGAACTCTGGCAGCGCTGTTTAACGTCCACAACTAAAAATCGGTCGATGCCGATAACGCGAAATTTATAGCTGAGGACGGCAGATCATGGCACGGGGCCCAGAATTTGCAGTCAGCCGGCTGTTCGGCTCGCAGCCAAGAGTGAATGCCAGTGAAGTTTAACACGAGTGTCTGGAAAACGTGACTCTAAACGCAGGAGATCCTAAATTATATACTTTTTTTTCCTTCGAGTATTCTCTAAAGAACTGACCTCTCGCAGATGAATTTTTATTGACACATTTTACACAATATATACTGTCGTGTGCTGTTTATTGTTACTCTCGAGTTCTAAAGTTACGAGGGTTGCCCAGGAAGTAATGCACCGCATTTTGTTTTTCAGCCGAAATCAATTCTGCGAATGCGAAACGTTATGTACGTATTATTTGAAGTTTCCTGAGTGGGCGCGCCAAGTTTCCGTCACTTCTGACAGATGGCGTAGCTGCAGTTTCAAAATGGCGTCTGTAGGTGATGTACTTTACGGGCAACGTGCCGCCATTGAATCGCTCACTGCATAGAAAGAAACTGTGGCGAATACTCACAAACGCTTGTGCAAAGTCTATGGGGCATCGGCTGTTGACAGACGTACAGTTAGTCGCTGGAGACGGAGGGTGAGGTTATCAGAAGGCGGTTCGGTGGAACTTCACGATTTGCAGCGGTCGGCGAGACCATCCACGGCTGTCACACCTGACGGGTTGCAGCGAGCTGATGTTGTCATTACGAGGACAGACGAATTACGACACGGCAGTTGGCGCTGCATCTGTCAATCAGCAAAGGAAGTGTGGCTGCGCCACCAGGACAAGGATTGGTATCGGCAGGGAATTACACGCCGTTGTTTCGCAATAGAGGAAGGCCATAGAACGGGATGGAGATTACTTGGAAAAATAGGGTATATAGATAAAACACCATTCTTTCGTGTGTGTAATTCTCATTATGCTCAACGAAGGATTGTTCAAGGAAAAAATGCGGTGCATTACTCTCTGGGCAACCCTTGTATTTTTTGTGGTGATGCTTTTGTTAGGTCTGAAACTAATAAGCTTAAACTTCGTAACTGGAAATTACGTGCGACAAACCCTCTCATTAGCAACGTGAAAACAATTCCGATTAAACTGCAACCCATGTATTTTGATCTAGAATAGCCTTAGCTACCCTGCGTTTGAACATCAGCTCTGTAAAATAATCGACTTGTGTGGTGCCAGTTACGCAAAACTGAATCTGACTATCTGTAAATGAAATTAAGTACAAAGAGTACCTATCAACACTGCACAGTGTCTTGCTCATCAAACAATCACAAAAGGCTGGGTAACTTTAGCGTATTGAAACTGTGCCCTATTGGGAAATGTATCTACTAAATTATATAACAATTTTACAAATGAATACGGTTCCTAATTTCATCTCTGAAAGTTTGTTTAGGCCCAAGGTTGATTCTTACCTTGCAACGGATAACTCAGCTCTGCTCTGTCATACGAAATGCTGAACTTCATGATCCTGAGATAAATCACTGTGCAGCTAATCCGTTTAGCATTATTTTTACTCTGCTTCTGTAAATGAAACTTTTGTTGCCTTTCATGAAATGCAGCTCACTATTCACACAGTCTTGCAAGGTGTGCCGGCGCAGTATTGTTACGATTTCAGTCTCTCTGTGCACATATTCTTCAGTGGAATGTTTGTAGATGAATGAAAGGTAGTTTTGAAATTGTATTGAAATGCTTTTACTGGTAATAACACAGACATGAGATTATGATCTTCTTTTCCGTCATCATGAACAATGAAAATTGGTTCAGAAAAACAATATTTAAGTTACATAAAATTTACTCTTCATTTTTCTGATCGAGTTCTTTTAACTGAAAGTGGTGGGAGACGAATAATAATGAAGATTCTGAATACATCACTGAGAGTTCATCCTGAATGCGAAAATGTAGATTAAAAAAAATGATATTTACAATGCTTCGTGATTTGCACTTTCAGGAAATAGGAACAAATTACTTTTCTCCACAGTTGTCATCTCTCTACAAAATCATGTAAAAATCATCCTCAGTCATATCAGAAGGTATCTCAAATGAAATTCATTCTCTATACAGCATGTCTGCCGTCAAAGCGCTACACTGAGCGACACTCAGCAACCTCTCTCTCCCTGGAGCCTACTCACTCACTCGTTCGTTCTCTAATACACTACTGGCCATTAAAATTGCTACACCACGAAGATGACGTGCCACAGACGCGAAATTTAACCGGTGCTGTGATATGCAAATGATTAGCTTTTCAGAGCATTCACACAAGGTTGGCGCCGGTGGTGACACCTACAGCGTGCTAACATGAGGAAAGTTTCCAATCGATTTCCCATACACAAACAGCAGTTGACCGGCGTTGCCTGGTGAAAAGGTTGTGATGCTTCATGTAAGGAGGAGAAATGCGTACCATCACGTTTCCGACTTTGATAAAGATCGGATTGTAGCCTATCGCGATTGCTGTTTATCGTATCGAGACATTGCTGCTCGCGTTGGTCGAGATCCAATGACTGTTAGCAGAATATGGAGTCGGTGGGTTCAGGAGGGTAATACGGAACGCTGTGCTGGATCCCAACGGACTCGTATCACCAGCAGTCGAGATGACAGGCATCTTATCCGCATGGCTATAACGGATCGTGCAGCATCGTCTCGATCCCTGAGTCAACAGATGGGGACGTTTGCAAGACAATAACCATCTGCACGAACAGTTCGACGCCGTTTGCAGCAGCATGGACTATCAGCTCTGAGACGATGGCTGCGGTTACCCTTGACGCTGCATCACAGACAGGAGCGCCTGCGATGGTGTACTCAACGACGAACCTGGGTGCACGAATGTCAAAACGTCATTTTTTCGGATGATTCCAGGTTCTGTTTACAGCATCATGATGGTCGCATCCGTGTTTGGCTGCATCGCGGTGAACGCACATTGTAGGCGTGTATTCGTCGTCGCCATACCGGCATATCACCCGGCGTGATGGTATGGGGTGCCATTTGGTTACACGTTGACGGCACTTTGAACAGTAGACGTTACATTTCAGATGTGTTACGACCCGTGGCTCTACCCTTCATTCGATCCCTGCGAAACCCTACATTTCAGCAGAATAATGCACGACCGCACGTTACAGATCCTGTACGGGCCTTTCTGGATACAGAAAATGTTGGACTGCTGTCCTGGCCAGCATATTCTCCAGATCTCTCACCAACTGAAAACGTCTGGTCAATGGTGGCCGAGCAACTGGCTCGTCACAATAAGTCAGTCACTACTCTTGATGCACTGTGGTTTCGTGTTGAAGGTGCGTGGGCAGCTGTACGTGTACACGCCATCCAAGCTCTGTTTGAGTCAATGCCCAGGCGTATCAAGGCCGTTATTACGGCCGGAGGTGGTTGTTCTGGGTACTGATTTCTCAGGATCTATGCACCCAAATTGCGTGAAAATGTAATCACATGTCAGTTCTAGTATAATATATTTGTCCAGTGAATACCCGTTTATCATCTGCATTTCTTCTTGGTGTAGCAATTTTAATGGCCAGTAGTGTAATAATACAACCTCTGGTAGCCAAACAGTACGTACCACTCATGCGCTCGTAGTGGCAAATATTCCAAACAAACTGCCATTTCTCATTATGTATACACGTATCATAACCCCCATCACACCAGACAATGTTTTTTACTGAATGTTCCTTGCTAATAGCAAGGAATATACAACAAATTCTTTTACAAATAGGAAACATAACTGGTATATGAACGTATGAAGAAAATAGCCAAAAATACATAAAACTGTGAATCCAACGATTACAAAGTAAAAAGCAGAATGGAAATCATATCAAAAATAATTAATAATGAAAAAACTCCACCACTCCCGGTCTCATGCCCGAGGCCTCGTCCCGCAATTGATGAGGAGGCTGGAGGGGGAGGAGTAACACCTTGTAAAAAAAACTAAAAGAACATAAGCTATCAATCAATAAGACTTTGGACTAAGCACAAAGGTACAGAACTTCGCCGTCTAGCATTTGCAGATGGTCTTGCGATTCTTAGTGAAAACCTAACAAACGCAGAAATACAAATCAATCTCTTAGAAGAAATAGCCGACAAACCGGATTTAAAAATTTATTTAAAAAAAAGCCAAACTTGATTACAAACATAAAAAATGCTCTATAAATCCCAGTAACCGATACTGGATACATAAAGAGGATCACTAAGTGTAATTATTTGGGAGAAATGACTCAAGAAAATGGCTTGGCAAAATGCGATGCAGATGAAAGAGTACGTAAAATGTAGAAGGCAAATGGTATAGCCAGGAACATTTACAACAAAAGGTCTCTCTCTGAAAATTTGAAAATACAGCTCTACAACACAATAGTAAAACCAGAATGTCTTTATGCAAATGAATGTTTAGTACTGAATTACAAATTACACGAACCTGAAGTCCTAGAAAGAAGAATCATTCGAAAAATACACAGTCCGCTAAGAAATACGGATGTATGGAAATTAAGAAGTAATGAAAAAGTATATCACAGCATAGAAAACATAAGTGAAGTGCTACGGAAAAGGCGACTGCGGTTTTTGGATATTTATACAGAATGAACGGCAATATGTTTACCAAATAGATTTTTAAATATCTTTTGGACAAGAAGTCAACAATAGACTGGATTCAAGAAGTTAGGAAAAATTTGGAAAGAAACAACATAAGCGGAAAAGATGTAACTGAAAGATAGGTTTTTAAGAAGAAAGTATTCATAATGGAAATATTCCCAGGCAGGAGGGACAAGAAGACAGGGTCAAAATGGATTGTTGGTTTGGAGATTAAAGGGACTAAACTACGTGGTTGTCAGTGACTTCAGAATGATCTGAGGAGAGCAAGAGGAGGCATAGTGAGAAGATGAGAGAGTACCAGAAGAAGAAGAAATAAGAACAAAGGGAGAAGCACTGGAATTGGCGCCTGGTTCTTAGATGACCGAAAGGGAAAAAGAAGAAAATAAGAAGAATTAATAAACAAGAGTAGTGGTACTGTAAGTTGGACAGCAAAACGTTTCAAAAAATGGTTCAAATGGCTCTGAGCACTATGGGACTTAACATCTGATCATCAGTCCCCTAGAACTTAGGACTACTTAAACCTAACTAACCTAAGGACATCACACACATCCATGCCCGAGGCAGGATTCGAGCCTGCGACCGTAGCAGTCGCGCGGTTCCGGACTGAAGCGCCTAGAACCGCTCGGCCACCGCGGCCGTCAAAAAATTTCAATGTCATTCAGAATACTATATAATGTTTGTGATCAATAATGCAAGATGAACATCACTACGCGCCATATCGCTGTTGCTGTGACGTATTCCAGCCAATCAGAAGCCGTCCTTTGCGTATAAAAGTGGGAGCCTCGCTAGTTTACGACAGTCAGTTTTAGCCCTGACGACGACCACGGAGGTAGTGGTCGAAAGCTTGGAGTTTTATCCTGATTTGACGCGGCATGTACACCGAGAGATTTTTATTCAAGAAATGCGCCGCGAAAGACTTCGTAGCCATCAAGAATGAATAGTCGGTGTAGTGCATGCATTGTCAAACGTACAGGATAATAACCTAATAAATAAAATGACAATTTGGTGTTATTTCTTGCACTGAGGTGAAAATGTTTAACTAATGGCAAATATCACATGCAGCGCACTTCGTTTATAGTGGACACACTGTTAGTTGCTTCATATAGTCACAGTTGGGCAGGAAGCTAGATATTGATAGATAAAGGGCAGAAACAGTTAGCATACAACCGTGAATACCGCTTGTGGCCCTCAAGGAATTAATCAAAAAACTCGTCACACGACTTTACAGGAAGTCGAAACATTCGAACAATCCTTTCATCCTTACTCTGGGAAACTATAATCACAACCGTAGGGGGAAGGATAAAAGGCTAAAGACACTGCTAGCTACGGTATTACCACCTATGGCGAGCTAAGATCCACTTACAAGCGACAACATCTGCAAGTCCATGCACACCAGCAGCGCTGACTGGGTACGTCGTCTTCTGTCACAGCCGACCAACAGGCTACAGCAGGGAAGCAGACAAGCTCGCACACTAACGCACATACAAACTGCCAACACTACCCTACACTGTGAATCCGATATGTATGACCTATCGGACACTAAACGTAGATGAACCCAATTGCTACAGGTATGCTGATTCTGAGCAAGAAGCCATAACCGGTACCCAGCTGCAGCCGCGGAGTAAAAACGCTTCACAACGTCAAAGGTATCCGCCTGCGTGATACCCATTACCTACAAAACCTACCCTTGTATGACCTGTCGCAGGCAGCAAGAAAACCGCTACTGTTCTTACAACCCGACCCAACTATCGCACAGGTTTTTTTCCCTTGACGCTTGCCTTGGTCACTTTTTTTTTCCTCTCCCTTCAAGCCGCTGCTCTTCGTTCAACCTTCTACCCAATCTATCTCCAGATGAGGGCTTATTAGTGGTTAACCTTAACCAGACGTACGCATACATCGCAGTACCCACATCCTGCGAGACCTCACTTAGTGAAAACTAACCAATATGCAGAGATGGCAGTAGACATTTTGTGTTGGCCAAAACGGTGGCAACTCGAAGTTCCCGATGAAATAACAGAAGTGTAGGTAAGGGCAGACTCTGGGAGGACAAACGTTGAGTCAGTTCCTCCACTGACAATCCAATAATTCACGGTAGTCAGAATTGCAGTAGTATTGGCTCTTTCATTATTTGCTGTCAGCCGCACCGCATCTAGGCCTTTTCGATGAAAAACCAGGTATCGGGACAAATCTCTGAAACAACATTGTGGTAATGTATGTATAATGGGACACTTGAAAGGTGCCATGTAAAACGGCTCTAGTCCTCCACTGATTGAAGCAGAAGTGGCCATCAAGCTTGTATGTTCATACAAAAACAAGATATGTGAAACATGTAGAGTATCCTGCCTTAATGCCCATGCACAGTAGTTAACAAGATTCTCATAACTGTTTCCATGTGGCTCTTGATGGAGAGAGATGTGATTGGTATGGAACCTATGTCGATGGAGATTGCCTAGCCCATCCGCCTGACTCACGCTACTTCCTCGTGCGATTGCGCGGATTAACTGCAACAGCAACAAGAACATTCGTTTTCCCCTCTTCTGCCGTCACTTGATTCCTTCTTTTCGTTGTCTAGGTGTTAAACTACCACTTGCACGTAACTGGATGAAGAAGTTGATAAATGTGAATCTTAAGGTTTTGGCGGCGCAAAGACTGTTCCATTAAGTTTCGGGTGTGCAGCCGCAAGAAATCTCCTTCTTCTTCTTCTAATATTTCGGCTGTATAACGTTCAGCCATCTTCAGAGTGAGCCGCAAGACTGCCGCTCCAGTGCTCGCTTCGTCCCTTTATACTGTTGTACCGCGCGACTGCGCATGCGGCCACAGATGCAAATGCGCCAGACACGTTGGTCGGCGGCAGAGACGTACATAGTGCGCGAATTGTATCTATGACTCCGCAGTTGATGTTTGTTGGCATATCGATATATCATTGTGAGCTGCACTGTGACGGCGTCTTTGTGAGTTTATTACAGCAAATGCCGGATTCCAGGATTTATCAAGATTGAAACCACTGTCTCTATTAATTAAGTTCGTCGTCAAGCGAATTTCAATTGCCTCCTTTACTATCGAGTCCCGAAAGGACGATGTAGTTGCCAAAATTTCGACGTTGTCATACAACATTCTGTGACCATTATCAATACAGTGCTCTGCCACTGCCGACTTGTTAGGTTGTAAAAGTCGTATGTACCGAAGTTTGCCAGATTAGTACATTTTATAAAAACGACGTCTATGAATAAGATTTTAACAAAAGCTGGCTCTGCTACTGTTAAGGAGAGGATCCACTTTACTCGCCGAAAATTAGACCTGGTTTCTGAAGAACTGTATCGCCTGCAAAAAAATGGTTCAAATGGCTCTGAGCACTATGGGACTCAACTGCTGAGGTCATTAGTCCCCTAGAACTTAGAACTAGTTAAACCTAACTAACCTAAGGACATCACACACATCCATGCCCGAGGCAGGATTCGAACCTGCGACCGTAGCGGTCTCGCGGTTCCAGACTGCAGCGCCAGAACCGCGCGGCCACTTCGGCCGGCTGTATCGCCTGCACCTGAAGATGTCTGTGGAGATACCCTATGATTCTTGGAATTGGATTGATGGTACAACTTGGACCAAATCAGACTGGATTCGTGACGTGGCCACATCCCGACAGACTGCAAAATTTAGTCGACTGAAGACGACATCGCAGCGAGAAACTGTTATTAGACGCCCTGTTATTAATATGACAGGTAGAGATTTGGACGATGCTACGATGATGGTTTTGAGTAAGGGACTGAATTTTGCACCCAGGCCACAGGTTCTGCCATTGCCTTCGTTTATCAGCGCCATTGAAGAAGCTGTTCGACCACTTCCCTCTGATTCAGCAGAGGAAATAAGACGTGAAACATGCCGTGCAATTATGAAGGATCGCCCACAAAGGAGCAATATATCTGTGGCAGAGAGGGCTGCTCTACGCAAGCTTCGCCTGGATACTCAGACGGTGGTACTCCCAGCAGACAAAGGTAATGCTACTGTTTTATTGTCTCGGGACGAATTCCATGATAAAATGTACAATTTATTGAGTTACAGCATGTACCGGAAGATCAGCAGGGATCCCACTAATCGAGTGGCGAAGAAAACTGTTTCCCTTCTGAATGATTCTCCCTTTCCACCAGAAGTTGTTCAGAGATTGAAACCAAGTGGTCCGGTGCCTCCTAGACATTATGGTCTACCAAAGGTCGACAAGAAGGATGTTCCCCTACGCCCCATAGGCTCTCCGACCTATGACGTTGCCAAACATCTGGCATCATTGTTGAGGCCTCTTGTGGGAAAATGTACTCACCACATAAGAAACTCGGCTGACTTCATTAGTAAACTGAAATCATTGAAAATGAACCCGTCTGATATATTAGTTAGTTTTGATGTGGTGGCCTTATTTACAAAGGTTCCCCTTCCAGAATCTCTACCACTTATTGAAAGAAGTTTTGACAAAGAGATTTCAGCTTTATTTAAACATGTTCTGACCTCCACATATTTCTTATTTAACAACGAATTTTTTGAACAGACGGACGGAGTCGCCATGGGTAGTCCCTTATCCCCTCTGGTGGCCAATTTATTTATGGAGGACTTCGAGGAGAAGGCGCTTGAATCTGCTGACTTGAAACCCACGGTATTCTGGAGGTATGTTGATGATACTTTTGTGGTTTGGCCCCATGGTGAAGACAACTTGCAAGACTTCTTAAGACATCTGAACTCCCTCCACGATCAAATAAAGTTCACAATGGAAATTGAAAAGGAGGGATGCCTTCCATTCTTGGATGTTTTGGTTCGGCGCAGAGAGGATGGCACTTTGGGACATGAAGTGTATAGGAAGCCGACACACACCGATCTGTATTTACGGGCAAATAGCTGCCACCATCCTGCCCAGACAATGAGTGTTCTCCGAACTTTGACTCACAGAGCGCATATTGTTTCTGACGAAAGTAGTCTGCTAGATGAACTTTCCCGCTTACAAAGAGTGTTTGAAGACAATGGGTACTCTCCACAATAATACAGGGGGCACTGAAAATGAAACCGAAAGAGGCCACAAAGAAAGCAGAAGAAGATGAAGAAACCTTTAAATCGATGGCCTTCCTGCCATATGTGGGTAGCCTCTCATCAAAAATAGGACGCATTCTCGGCAGACGCAAAGTAAAAGAGATTTTTCGTCCTCCACTTAAGACAGCTGCACTCGTGGGCTCCGTCAAAGATGATTTGCTGCTCCGAAAATCTGGAGTTTACAAAATTCCATGTGAATGTGGCCTTTCTTACATCGGACAAACAACTCGTACTGTCCAAGAAAGATGTACGGAACACCAGAGGTTCACACGACTTTTACAACCTAACAAGTCGGCAGTGGCAGAGCACTGTATTGATAATGGTCACAGAATGTTGTATGACAACGTCGAAATTTTGGCAACTACATCGTCCTTTTGGGACTCGATAGTAAAGGAGGCAATTGAAATTCGCTTGACGACGAACTTAATTAATAGAGACAGTGGTTTCAATCTTGATAAATCCTGGAATCCGGCACTTGCTGTAATAAACTCGCAAAGACGTCGTCACAGTGCAGCTCACAATGATATATCGATATGCCAAGAAACATCAACTGCGGAGTCATAGATACAACTCGCGCACTATGCACGTCTCTGCCGCCGACCAACGTGTCTGGCGCATTTGCATCTGTGGCCGCATGCGCAGTCGCGCGGTACAACAGTATAACGGGACGAAGCGAGCACTGGAGCGGCAGTCTTGCGGCTCACTCTGAAGATGGCTGAACGTTATACAGCCGAAATATTAGAAGAAGAAGGAGATTTCTTGCGGCTGCACACCCGAAACTTAATGGAACAGGGTGATAAATAATTGACAAATAATTGCCGAGATGGTTGTCTTCTGTTGGGATATCTTGCCACATACACGGTACAAGAAAGAGCGGCATTCTTTCTATACTTTCCATACACTATGCACATGTCGGTTTTTTCTGTGTTGGCAAATCCCATCGTTCACTCATAACCTGCTGCTTGGACTGTCAAACGCTGACTAACAAGTCGTAATGCGCTCAACGAACACAAAAGCTGTAGAGGGTAAAAACTGTGGAACAAGAAAGAGATTGGGATACATCTAGCAGATAATTGACGATATAGTTTCCAAGTGCTACTCTGAGATGAGAAGTTTGGCACAGGAGAAGAATTCGTGATTGGTCACATCAAACCAGTCATAAGACTAATTATTCAAAATCATGATCAAAATCATCCACCATGTGTCAAACATTAAACTCTCCACTTAACGACTCGAAGTGTAATAGTAAATAACTGTGGAATGTAATAGATTAACTCGACATGTGGTATCACAACATCGTACTTTGCAACTGCGCAGGTTCAAAAGCATAAACAATTATCGGTGTGGAAACTTTGCGTAATACGGCTCGTACTAGACTACTGTAACAAACCCCACTTACATTCTAATTTAACCTTCTTGTGGTTTGTTAATGTTAATAGGTATAGTTTCATTTAAAAAAGTTTATGTTTGTACAAAAAATGCTTTCTTAGTATCACTACAATCTGTGTACTGGCTAACAGCACGAACCCATGACTGCTAATCCATTCTATGAAAACCACACATCGATAGCACCTTCCATTTCCTCAATATTTGCGGTGCAAAGCTTAGGTGACTCACCCTGTATGGCAAAGTATGTGCTATTATACAATTTGTGTTCGTTTGAGATCTCACTTACTAAGTAACCACAAAAAAGCAAAAGAGAATAATCTACAGGTTATCCTTTTATTCAGTGCTTCTACCTATATGGACATAATAATTTAGAACATAAAACTACAACACATATATAACACAAGCTTATAGAAAGGGAAATTTGATCACTATGGTTTAATTTTATACTATCTTACTGCTTACATGTAATACCATATCATGATATCTTAAATTTTAAATTATGTGTACTTTAATTGCGTGACAGTAGTGTGGCTATCAATTCAGTGGCGGTTTAGATCTTGCCTTCTTGGAAATTTTGCTGTTAAATACTGACCTACAATATATAAAGAAAACATGCATAGTAAGATATTCGTCTAGATTTCCACAATATTTGATCGAATTAGCAACGAAGAATACCTCTCTTCAAGCTTCAACATTCTTCGTTATCTTCACCCTCTCCAGTATTCTTCCTCGCAAAATAAAAATAATCATACCTCACACATCGCACTACTCTGCTTCAGTTCATGATACATACCTCATAACATTCTTATTTTCGTACCTCTGCTCAAAAACCAAATAGCAGTTCACTTTATGTTACAGTCCTTCTTCTTACCTCTACCCATAAATGCACAATAAAGTTCTTGATTCATTACGCGTCTGCTAAACAAAGAACTTTTTATCCTCTGAAATGCCTCTAATATCATGCATTGTGTCGAGCTACTGCATCTCTTCACGACTTTTAGCAGACAACATCGAATCATCTGTCTTCTTCACATCTTATTCAGGTAGATCAGAATACAACTAAAACAAAAATTTGTATTCTTAGCATTATGACAATAAATAGGCTTGCAGAAAACAAAAATATGTAGTTCGACATCTCATTACTATAGTGTATGTAATACATATATAGCTTTCTCTTCTGAAACGCTATGCAATAGTTTAGGATACATTTTTAACACAAATGACATCCATAACAGACCAGGAAATTTTACATATGTACTGTCCTCAAAATTATGATTGATACAGGACCTAGCAATTAAAGAAAATCCTCATACGCACCAAATATGCTGATGAGAAGAAATATTACAGCATGAATGTGCGGTGACAACACTGACAAAACAATAGACAAATCACTAACAACAAAAATACTCACCATCACTAAAACTTTCTCCACTAACCACCAATTATCTCTAGATTGACTGCTAGCTCTGCTTCACGTACAGAGTCCTATACTCATCTCCAAGAAATCTATATCACTTATCGATTCTAAACTGTTACTTTCCATAGTTATTTATTATTACACTTCGAGTCATTCAGTGGACAGTTCTATGTTTGACACATTCTGAATCGTTAGTCTTAAGACTGGTTTGATGTGACCCATCACGAATTCTTCTCCTGTACCAAAATTTTCATCTCAGAGTAGCATTTGGAACCTATATCGTCAATTATTTGCTAGATGTATCCCAATATCTTTCTTCTACCACAGTTTTTATCCCCTACAACTCCCTCCAGTACCATGGAAGCTATTCCCTGACATGTTAGTACATGTTCTATCATCCTCTCCCTTCTTCTTGTCAGTGTTATGCATATATTCTTTTCTCGCCGATTCTGCAGAGAATTACCTCGCTCCTTACCTTATCAGTGCATTTTAATTTTCAACCCCTTTTGTGGCATCAAATCTCAACTGCTTCTATTCTCTTCTGTTCCGTTTTTCTCACGGTCCATGTCTCACTGCCATACAATGCTTAGCTCCAAATGTACATTCTCAGAAATTTCTTTTTCACACTAAACATATGTTTAATATTAGCATAATTCTGTTGGCCACGAACGCCCATTTTGTTGTGCTAGTCTGCTTCTTATGTCGTCTTTGCTCCGTCCATTATGGGTCATTTGTTGCTTAGGTAGCGGAATTCCTTGACTTCATATATTTCATGATCACCTATTATTATGTTAAGTTTCTTGCTGTTCTCATTTTTACCACTTCTCATTACTTTCGTCTTTCTTCGATTTATTCTCAGTCCATATTCTGTACTCATCAGACAGTTCATTCCATTCAACAGGTCCTGTAACTCTTCTTAACTTCCAAAGATATCAGTGTCATCAGAGAATGTTAACACTGATATCTTTTCACCTCGAGTTCTAATTACGTTCTTGAACCTTTCTTTTATTCCGTCATTGCTTCTTGGACATGTAGATTGAACAACAGGGGCGAAATACTACATCTCTGTCTGACACTCTCTTTAATCCGAGTACTTTGCTCTTGGTCTGCCATTCTTATTGTTTCCTCTTCGTTCTTGTACTTACTGTATATTCTCCATCTTTGCCTATAGCGTACCCCTGTGTTTCTCTTGTTTTTTTAACATCTTGCACCATTTTGCTTTGTCGAACACTTTTTCCAGAGCGATAAATCCTGTGAACGTGTCTTGATTTTTCTTCAGTCTTGCTTCCGTTATAAGCTGAAACGTCATAGCTGCCTCTCTGGTGTCTTTGCGTCTCCTAAAGCCAGACTGATCGTCACCTAACAGAGCCTTCATTTTCTTTTCCATTCTTATGCATATAATCCTTGTCAGCAACTTGGATGCATGAGCTGTTAAGCTGACTGTGCTGTAATTCTCGCACTTGTCAGCTCTTACAATCTTGGAAATCGTGTGAATGATGTCTTTCCCAAAGACTGGTGTATATCGCCAGTCTAATACATTCTACACACTAACGTGAATAATCGTTTTGTTGCCACTTCCGCAAACTACTTTAGAACTTCCGAAGTAATGTTATGTATCCCTTTTGTCTTATTTGATTTTAAATCTTCGAAGCTCTTTTAAATTCGGATTTTAATACTGGATCACCTACCTCTTCAGTACTGACTCTTGTTTCTTGTTCTATCATCAGACAAGTCTTTCTCCGCAAAGAGAGCTTCAACGTACTCTTTCCACTTATCCGCTCCCTCCTCTGCATTTAACAGTGGAAGTCCCATTGATTTCTTAAGTTTACCACCCTTGCTTTCAATTCAACAGAAGATTGTCTGACTTTTCTAAATGCTGAGTCAGTCCTTCCGAGTATCATTTCTTTTTCGATGTCTTCACATTTCTCATGTAGTCACTTTGCCTTAACTTCCCCGCACTTGCTATTTATTTCACTATAAAGTAACTTGTGTTTCTGCACTCCTGAATTTCCGTGAACAATTCTGTACTTCCATCGTTTGGTGATCAACTGAAGTGCTTCTTCTTTTCCCCACGGTTTCTTTGCAGTTACCTTCCTTGTAACTACGGTCTTCTCTTCATCTTCTATGATTGTCCTTCTTAGAGATGTCGATTCCTCTGCAACTAAACTGCCTACTGACCTGTTTATTATCACAATATCTTTAGCCGCAAGAACTTCATTCGTTAGTACTTCTGTAATCAGGAAGAGGAGGACATGAACTGTTCAAAGTTACAGTCTCCACTCAAATCACAAACTTTGAGTGAGTCTTGTAATAATATGGGTTATGTAAAAGCACTTTATAACGATAGTGAATAATCTGTTGAAAGACAAGGAATGATGTAAGATGAAGTAGACAAAGGTTCCTTTGAGGTAAATAAACAAGACCTATTGGAAATTATACATTTTCACTCCAAAGTTTTCACTAACAAACCAGGAACTATAATAAATTTTCTATATGTATTCAGAGTAAAGGAAAACACAAAGATTTTTGTACCAAAGTATGACGATCCTCTTATATGCAGGGGAGAGATAAAACATAAAAATCTGTTGATGCTAGCTCGAATAATTATTGAACAAGCTGTAAGTTCATATAATAGCCCCCTCCATATTCTTAGCAAGAAAGATGAATTCATTAGTGCCCAATTCAAGACAAATCAGTAGTATTATTTTACCAGAAACAGATCGGCCACAAACTTTAGACGAGTTATTATTTTATTATTCCAGCTAAATTGAAAGTATTAGCCGGCATTGATCTTTTAGGCTCTATGCCAAAAACGAACCATTGTTTTTCTTCTATCTTTGTAGCAGTTGAAGTTACTTCTAAATTTGTTTCTTTTATTCCCCTGTGGAAGCATCTACAAGGTGGGTCTGCAGCTTTTGTTAAAGAAAGTTGGCCGTCTTGACAAAGTGATTTCAGCCACGTTATTGGTTAAGTACTTTACGAAGTAGGAAGATTAAACCAAATTTTCTCTCACTTTACCACCCATGTTCCCTCCAACTCATCACGAAGGAATAGGAAAAACTTTGCAGAATGTAGTTTTGTCACGAACATAAAACTTGGGATAAATATGTAAGCATTTTTTAAGATGTACTAAATAATTTACCTAATAATTCCACATCTTTATCTCCCCTTACGGTACTGAAAATCAAGCAGCTACCAGATCATGTAAAGGCACTACTGTCTTTATCACCACACCGATATCATGATGTAATCGAATTTTCTCTCATTGACTTCAAGAAGGCAGTACAAAAAAGGAAGAGACTGCAAACTGGTCTAATAAATGTAAAGTAATTATGTGTGGGACAGGAGGTACTGGTCAGATCTCAGCATTTATCACAGGAAGGGCAATCACTTAGTCATAAATTCTTCTTAGTACACAAGTTCCCAAGTACGGGTCTCTGTTCTGCATCCGACGACTTCCACATGCAAATACTGTAGAGGTGGAAAGTTTAAGTACTGAAGAGGTGAGCGCACCAATGTCACATCAACTTCCAGTTTTGGTTCTGCACCATTAAAGTTCAAAATCGTTTTCTGTTTGCGCAAGTGGGACTATTAAATAAGTAGCGGGCCTATTAAAACATTTGCTGAAGAGTCATGACCTTGACATACAAAATCTAAGTGGGTTTGATTCCACGCACTAACACTTTTTCCTGTAATTGTTCCTTTGTACACTTTAGTGGCAGTGTCGGACAGGCTGCTACTTTCTCACACTTATTGAATACCATGTCACTAATCACTGAAGTGGGACTTCCACAATCTAAAACAGCAGATCATGAAACCTTCCCAACCAAGATGGTGACGATGTGATGAACTTAAGTGTTTTGTGTACAGTGATTCTCCTCTAACTGAGTGTCTCTAACGTCTTCCAGGTGTGCTATACTTATTCTGTTGGTCTAAATATTTTCTGAGTCGGCAAATGTGTCATATGTTGGCAGCGCTGTACGGTCATTGTTGTGATGTTCATCTTAGATTATTACGTGAGTCTGGTTGCCTGATTTCAATGATCTGAGCATTCTGCTCTGTGCTAAACCATCCTCGATGTCGGCAGGTTTGATTAGCTTTTTCATCATAATTATTAAAATTAAAATGATTTTCATTTACGTAACGTATGTGGTTCCACTGGCAACATCCATTGTTTCTGTCTTGGTAACCTCCATAATTGTGAAAATTTCCTCTGGAATCCTTGTTTACATGGTACGATTGGTGTCTAATTGAATCTCTGCTATCTTCCCTGTTACTATTAAACTCTCCTCCTGAATTACAGTGGAGTAGCTGATGATGCTGTGAGTGTTAGTTTTGTCTGTGATTATGATTGTTATTATTATTATCATTATTATGTGGTGTGAGTTCATTGTTGTCGAATCCAAGCTCTTGTAACAAACCTTGAAATGCTTGTCTGTCATCCTTACAACAAGCCACCAACATTGTATGTCTTAAGCAAACAGGTAATTCAGTCAAATAATTTCGTATTAATTCAAAGGATTGTAGGGATTTGTCAAAAATTGATTCTTGCACGACAAGTACTCGAGAAAAGGAGCAAGACCTGAGAAGTCAGACTGTTTAAAATTCTTAAGCATAATAGTTTTGTGTTTAACACGATCTTCTGTCGTCTCTGACCAGTAAGCTGACAAAAATGAAGAATTGAAATCACCGTAACTATGACATTTTCGGGCTAATGAGTGCATTTTCAGCCTCGAGAAAACTGCGATAAATTCTTATTTATGAGCAACTACGTATGTCGGTGGAAAAGAATAATCCAACTGTTGTAACCATTCCCTCAGGTTTTTCTGAGTACCAGCATTTTTGAAGATTTCATAGTTCTTAATAGTGACAAAATGTTTATAATCAAATTCTTCATTCAAATTAACTTTTTGTTCCAGAGACCTTTTGAAGTGTCAAACATCTATGGTGTGATAAATGAAGATTTGTATCACTGCTGGGAATCGAACCTGGGTCTCGTGCTCATTAGGAAGATGTGCTGACGACAAAGCCACGCGTGCACAGTGGCTTTGCACAACTGCACAGACTGCCGTGGTACCCACCATGCTTCCTTCCTCAGTCCAAATTCCCAGTCACACTTCAGCCAACTTCGTATTGCCCCCAAATTCGAACAGCATTGCGAAGGCTTCCCAGTCTTATCGGAATAGCAACTCAACATCGAATGAAACGCTGTTCAAGTTTGGGTGAATACCAAGTGATTTGAGATGTGTATGGGAATGTGGAGTGAGGAGAAAGGTTTGCTATGGTCCTGTGTGCAGTTGTGCAAGGCCACTGTATCAGGGTGATGCAGTGGTTTGTGCATATGGCCAGTGAGCAGGAGAGCCAGGTTCGAATCATGGTCTTGGCAATAATTCTCATTCGTTGATTAAGTCTACATATATAAACTCATCATTCTGATGTGTGGAGCACTTTTCTCTCACACCACAAGTTGCATCTCAGCTATCTGCTCTCCAAAAACAATTACGTTGATGAGTAAGCCACTCCACGTGGCACAAGTTTACTTGTTCAGTAGAATTTGCAAAACGAAAACTGTCACACCTATTGAGCCGTGTGGCTTTAATTTTGGCGGGCGTGCCACTCCACTGGCGGCACTAACTATATTGTACAGCCGATATAGATCCTGGTCATACGCCAGGGCTAGGGTCTTTGGTCAAGGAGTGTGTTGTTGGGTTTGGCAGGCTGTGGTACCAGCAGTTAGCGGGAGATCACGTGGCTGGCGATTTGGTTTTTGCGCCACTCTTGCTGTCCGGGCGTGAAGCTCGTGAAGCCGCACTAGTTAAGGTGGTTGCAGCCGAAGTTTACCGGCTGCATTAAGTACTGATAGCGGCGAGTTGTGGGAAGGGCGGCTGAATCTGCGTGCAACCCGGTCAGCAAGCACCAGGCCAACTCTGGAGGCTTAAACGTTATGGCACCTGTAGAAGTTGGAGGCATTAACACCTCTGCTTGAGAACCTGGCAGTCATGGCTCCTTCGCCACTGAGTGGAGCTAAGTGTTGATCTTCTATTGGTACGTGTTATCGTAAACCCACGTCTTTGTTAATGTTGAATTATACTCGTCATGTTCATTACGCCCTAGAGTGACTGTGTGGATGGTCACCACTAAGTGTAGCTGATTTTAATCTGTTTGTTCAAGATCATACTCATTGCAAGTGTATGAATACTCTCTGTTGTAAATTGAGTGTGTAACTGGGACTGCAGTGTAGTCTGTGTCGAAGGGAATGCATTGTTAAAAGAGGGTGTGCTCCGCTATTTGGATCTGCTGGTGGTTGTAGTTCACGTCGTCAATTTTCATGTGATATTAAGGAGCGTTAATTTCGAAACTTGTACACTACGTGACCAAAAGTATCCGGGCACCCCCAAAAGCATAAGTTTTTCATATTAGGTGCATTGTGCTGCCACCTACTGCCAGGTACTTCGTATTAGCGATATCAGTAGTGATTAGACATCGTGAGATAACAGAATGGGGCGTTCCGCGGAACTCATATACTTCGAACGTGGCCAGGTGATTGGATGTCACCTGTGACATACCTCTGCACTCGATATTTCCACACTACTGAATGTCCCTAGGCCCACTATTTCTGATGTGATAGTGAAGTGGAAACGTGAAGGGACACGTACAGCACAAAAGCGTGCAGGCCGACCTCGTCTGTTGACTGACAGAGACCGCCGACAGCTCAAGAGGGATGTAATGTGTAATAGGCAGACATCTATTCAGACCATGACACAGGAATTCCAAACTGCATCAGGATCCACGGCAAGTACTATGACAGTTAGGCGGGAGGTGAGAAAACTTGTATTTCATGGTCGAGCTGCTACTCATAAGCCACACATCGCGCCGGTAAATGCCAAACGATGCCTCACTTAGTGTAAGGAGCGTAAACATTGAACGACTGAACAGTTGGAAAAACGTTGTGTGGAGCGACGAATCACGGTGCACAATGGGGCGATGCGATGGCAGGATATGGGTATGGCGAATGTCCAGTGACCGTCATCTACCAGCGTGTGCAGTGCCAACAGTAAAATTGGGAGGCGGTGATGTTATGGTGTGTTCATGTTTTTCATGGAGGGGACTTGCGCCTCTTGTTGTTTTGCTTGGCACTATCACTTCGCACGCCTACATTGATGTTTTAAGCATCTTCTTGCTTCCCACTGTTGAAGAGCAATTCGGGGATGGCGTCTGCATCTTTCAACACGAACGAGCACTTGTTCATAACGCCTGGCCTGTGGCGGAGTGGTCACACAAAAATAACATCTCTGCAACAGACTGGCCTGCATAGAGTCCTGACATGAATCCTATAGAACACCTTTGAGATGTTTTGGAACGCCGACTTGGTGCCAGTCCTCAGCGACCTACATCGATACCTCTCCTCAGTGCAGCACTCTGTGAAGAATGGGCTGCCATTCCCCAAGAAACCTTCCAGCACCTGGTTGACCGTATGCCTGTGAGAATAGAATCTGTCATCGAGGCTAAACGTGGGCCAACACCATACTGAATTCCAGCATTACCGGTGGCGCCACGAACTTGTAAGTCAATTTTCAGCCAAGTGTCCGCAGAGTTTTGATCACATGTATATGCAGACATATCCGAAATAACTTAATATTTCCTACCTCTTAGATATTGTGGTTTGTGGCCTTATTTGGGGAGATTACTATTTCCTTTTTGATGCTTGTTGCCAGGGTAGTTCTGGCAACGGGCGATGCATGCCTCTTTCCTGTACCTGGAGCAAAGACGTGTTTTCTTCCTGTTGTGCCGACACTTCGTCGTCGCATGACGTCTAGGTTTGCCCGCAGCCAGGTACCTCTGTCATTTGCCTCGTGTTAGCTCAAGTTAAGTAAATCTGATCGTCTTTGTACGTGCCATAGTGGAGTGTCGCTGTTAGTTCAGGAACTCTTGAACCTTTCAGATCACAAGCCTCAGCCTGTGTTCTGCGTCCGAAGTTCCTTGTGACAATATTTGCCTCTTAACGACTTCTTTAAATCTTGCAGGCTCTAGTTTTCTAATTCTGGGGCGTGTTGAGTTTTAAAGGCTTTTACTTATGCCTATGAACTGTTGAGTTTTTTTTATCCATAGTCATTAGCTAACTCCTGTCATTGTAAAAAATTGCGTGGTTGCTGCCATTTTGCTCTATTAATTGGTTGCTGCAATTTGTCACCTTTCTTGTATTTTTAGGATTGTATGTTTATTAAAGGGTCTTTATTAATGTTTCTGCTAGTGTTTACCAGTTGGGAGTCGTATTTAAGTTGTTAAGTTGTGTACATCCCCAGCTTTTCTTGTATTTATGCGGATTGCGCATTTATTAAGGGGTCATTATTAACGTTTCTGCTAGTATCTACCAGCTGGGAGTCACGTTTAATTTCTATCTCTTCCCAGTTTTTCTTGTATTTTGGAGGATGGTGTGTTTTATCGCTTAAGTGGTTTTATTAAGGTTTATAAATTGTTAAGGGCTTTCCAGCAACCACAATCAATGGCGTGACTTGTTATCCCATCCGTATTTTGAGTGGGCGTTGTCTATTTGCTTAAAGGTTTATCCGTGCCTGCGATTTATTTGTACTTTTAGTGGCAGTCATTTGTAATGCATTTTACTGGTAAAACTTAGTTTGTTGAACCAGCTTGCAGTCACACCTAGTTGGTGTGACTTTTTACTTGTATTTGGGGACTGTATGTCTCTGGTTCTAAGTCCTGTTGTTAATGGTATAAATTGTTCAAGTTTTTTTTATTAATAAACTGATCCTATTAAATTTCCTTAAATTATTGTGAGCGTTGTTATTCAGTTTCTAAGGCTTTTAATTTGTAATCATAATAATTGTTATAAGATTAAAAGCAGCCGACCAGTTGCAAAGGATAAAGTAATCTTTACCTAGGTTTCGATAGATTTAAATCTATCTTCTTCAGAAGACGGCCTGAGGACAATGAACATCATAATTTATATTAAAAGGTATGAAACATGAGTCAAGAATAAAGTATAACATATATTAGGAGAATCTTGTATTACAAAATGTGAGAAAGATTCCTGGTACTTACAGTATTACATTAACATGGAGTGATATGTCTTTGTCATTTTTACAAACATCTGCATAGCTCCATTAGTCCAAATAAAATATAGCCCTGAGTACAGGGTTTGTCAGAGAAATAAAAATAAGTACATGGAAGTTGGAGAGCGCATAAGCGACTGAGTAAAATCGGCCAGCGTAGTAGCACTGCGGCCAGGGCAGGTGGCGCTCAGGTCGCGAACTATGTGCCGATTGGCGTACTGAAGTAACTTGTGAAATATCAATATTAAATGCGTCCTTAGATAGAGTGACAATAAATAAATGGAAAGCATTTAACAATCCCGTTATGACATTGCGGGAGCTATAGGAACAATAACGTAGATACATACATCAAAAAGGCAGGTGGCGCTTCCGCCGTGAGTTAAATGCAGTGGCATATACAGCCAGAATATAAAAGTTATATTACCATATTAGTGAAGCACACAGAACGTATATAAGTCAAAACTTTAAGAAAAATCAGTAATGGCTCTTAAGACATAAATTACGAAACCTGGTCCACATTCCAGTTAATACACATTTTAGAATAAGAGAAAATTACATGAGGGCCGATGTAGTGGCAGCCATACATCGTGAGAAAAACACATTATATAAAAGGTAGTGAGCTGAAAAATTTGAAAGTGCATTATAGCTTCCTGAGGGAATAGACTACTGAGGTTACTAGCATTAATGTTATATATTAAACAGTACGGGTTTAAAGCCTTCGAAAAATTGTCTGCAGGCAAGGTTCAACTGATCATTCAGTATATTGCCGTCTTTGAGCTCTAGATGTTTAAAAATAAATAACTCTTCCCACAGATCTAGTCTCCGTCCTTTGACTTGTCTGTGTAGGATAACCGTGTCTTCTAACTGTTTAGGCGTATGGCCGGCTATCAAGAAGTGTTCAGCGAAAGTAGAGTTGTGAATATTCATTCCTTTTTTACCTAATAGATGTTCTTTATATCGTGTTTTCACAGCTCTGCCTGTTTGACCAATATAATATGAGGGGCAGTTGTTACAGGTTAGTTTGTAAATACCTGAATTAGAAAACCAATCCCTGGCAATCTCTACTGACTGTACAAGATTTCTTTTTAAACTGTTATCTGTAGAGAAGGAGACGTTACAGTTATATTTTTTATTTAGAAGACGTTTAATCCTATACGATATGTTACCCAAGAAAGGGATGGAAATAAATTTTTTAGTTTCTGTGGTATCTGTGGGGAGGTTATTTCTCAAAGTCGAACAATTTTGGGAAATTTTCTTATTGAGCAGGTAATCGATCATATTCTGGTTGTACCCAGTATTAACCGCAATCGCTTTGATGACATTCAATTCCTTTTTTTGATCTGCAGGCGATAGAGGAGTGGTTACCATTCGCTGAATGGCGGAATGAAAAAATGCCAGTTTATGAGCTTTTGGATGAGTTGAGTCAGCAGGAATGATATTATCTGAATATGTTTCCTTGCGGAAGATATTGAAGTGGAAGGTATTATCTTGTATAGAAATTGTCAAATCGAGAAAATTAAGTTCACGTATATCATTTTGAAGTTCTTTTGTGAAGGAAATTTTTTCATGTAATCCGTTGAAAGTATTAAAGAGATGCTCTAACTCATGGTCAGTGCCATCAAAAGCGATGAAGATGTCGTCAACATAACGTGCATAATAGCGGATTTTGTGGCGTAATTCTGGACTTGAATTGAAGAACGTTGTTTCTAGGGCGTTGATGAAAACCTCTGCTAGAATACCGGCGAGGGGGCTACCCATTGCTAGACCATCTGGCTGTACATACATTTTCCCGTTAAATGTGAAATAATTGTATTTTAAAATGACCTTAAGCAAACCAATGAGTTCCGCAATCTGAGTTTCACTTAATTTTTTATGCTTAAGAAGATTCTCTTTTACAAGGTCTATGGTTTCATCAACCGGGACATTTGTGTAAAGGCTGACGATGTCAAAGGACACCAGTCTAGTGTCAGGTGTACAACTTACAGATTGAATATTGTTAATTAATTCCTTACTGTTTTTTACAGAAAAGTTATTTTCAAATGTGAAAGCATCTTTAATTTTAAAATGAAGGCGCCTAGTAAGTATATGATGTGGATTGCCTATACCATTCACTACAGGGCGGATCGGGTGATTTTGTTCGTGCAGTTTAAACTGACTTCTGAGCACGGGTGGTTTCGGGTTCATATTTATAAGCCCTTTCTTTTGAAACTTATTGAACAGGCTGACGGAATTAGTTAAAGTACGCCGGATTTCGTTTTGCAGTTCAGCAGTAGGATCTACAGTAACCTCAGTGATGTCGTTTTCCTCAAAAAACTTTACAGTCTTCTCTATATATTCATTTTTATAAGCCACGACAACGGTGTTCCCTTTGTCACTCTTAGTGACTAAGGCGTCGTGCTCTCTAAGTTTATGATTAATGCTTTTTACTATACTATATTCGCCCGATTGCCCATTAGGGGATAATTTAATTTCTTTTTCTATTATGTTGTTACATTCGTAGGCACATTTGACTTGCTCCGTTTTCTCTAATTTCAGAGATTCTAAACCGATTTTTAGATCTACAATGAGATTACAAATAACTGGATATTTATCGAGTTTAGCAGGCAAGTTATATTTAAGGCCTTTACACAACAAGTCATTTTCAGCCTGCGTAAAAGTAATATTGGTTTTATTTAGTACTCTATCGTAAAATAGGTGCTTGACACTATTGTCTGCTGTATTATCACTTTTACTTGTGGTCCTATTACTAAACTTCAAAAGCTTTCTTTCATGTCTAGCCTTGATTACTTCTTTACGATTAAAGAGCCATTCATTAATACTATTCCACAGGTGGTCAATTTGAAAATTACAAAGATCTTTAAAGGCTTTAGTTAAAAATAGGTGTATACAGTAGGCTTCACTATTAAGAACATCTTTTTTCTTGTACAAATTTACTGTGCTCTCCGAAATAACTAAATGCACTAGCTTCTTTTTAATAGAAGGAACTCTGTTACACTGTTTAAAGTTTACGTACGCCTTCACATAATCAGGGATAATGTCTTTCTCTAGGCACTGGTGATTAAAGTCAATAGCCATACCTGCTTTCACAATTTTTAATTTGATGTCCATATATCTGGATGCAGCTTTTGATACCTCGGCAGGCAAGAATTTCAGTATTTTAAACATAGCTGCGCTACAGCAACGGTTCCACGTAATAAGATTAAAAGCAGCCGACCAGTTGCAAAGGATAAAGTAATATTTACCTAGGTTTCGATAGATTTAAATCTATCTTCTTCAGAAGACGGCAGTATTACATTAACATGGAGTGATATGTCTTTGTCATTTTTACAAACATCTGCATAGCTCCATTAGTCCAAATAAAATATAGCCCTGAGTACAGGGTTTGTCAGACAAATAAAAATAAGTACATGGAAGAGATTTTACTCAGTCGCTTATGCACTCTCCAACTTCCATGTACTTATTTTTATTTCTCTGACAAACCCTGCACTCAGGGCTATATTTTATTTGGACTAATGGAGCTATGCAGATGTTTGTAAAAATGACAAAGACATATCACTCCATGTTAATGTAATACTGTAAGTACCAGGAATCTTTCTCACATTTTGTAATACAAGATTCTCCTAATATATGTTATACTTTATTCTTGACTCATGTTTCATACCTTTTAATATAAATTATGATGTTCGTCAGGCCGTCTTCTGAAGAAGATAGATTTAAATCTATCGAAACCTAGGTAAAGATTACTTTATCCTTTGCAACTGGTCGGCTGCTTTTAATCTTATTACGTGGAACCGTTGCTGTAGCGCAGCTATGTTTAAAATACTGATAATAATTGTTGCTAAGCAATAAAGAGTATTCCATGAAATGAAAAATGACGAAAAATGTGGGTGCACGTGCCATGTGTTTTTCCTTGAAATTATCGCGACCCTTGTTGTGAAGTATACACCTACTATCATGAGGACCCTGATAGATTTTCTTTTCCGTATGAGAAAGCTAATCATGAATATTCTTAACTCCTTGTTTATGTTGCTGAATAATAGTTATTTGACAGTATCTGAAATGTTGCAACGATTGAAATTCTTCATAATCGATTAAAGGGAGGAGCTAAAGGCCATCAGAATTTTTATTAAAATTGGTGGCAATAGTGCCATGCTCACAATCAGTAGCTGACGACAATCACCAGTCAGGTTGTAGCTGGTATACACTCCCTCATATTTGTATCGGTTATAACAGTTCTTGGAAAATTTACTTGCACGAGGTATTCGAAATCGTGTTTCGACATTCTGGTAAAAGTCTGGATTAGATTTGTAACCAGCATCAGTTCAAGAGTTAAATTTTCTTAAGCGTTTCATTTACTTAAATATTAACTCAGACACAAATCCCGATTTCTCTTGTTATTTCCAACTTGACTCCCTGTGTCATGGAAAAGCATTAGAGCTTCATTCGGTTCCATTAGTCTCCCGTAAGGCCATTTTGTGGCAATATTATTGTTCCTTGTAACCACTTATGACTTGGAAATGTATTACCACATACATTTCTGGGAAAATGTTGACGTACGTGTAGCTACAATTTATGTCGTAATGTTGCCGGACAACATTGTCATGATATATTTTTATGGCTCATGAAAATGTACCTTAGGTAAAAGAGCGGAAGAGAAAAGATGAAGTGTTTTTGGGTGGGGAAGAAGAAAATATAATACGTGAAGGACTTCACCATGGTCCTACAGAGGCTGTAACAGAATAAGATGATGATGGTAATGATCGGAGAAGAAGCCTTTATTAGCAAAGTGGTAATATTTCGCTATGAAGCCACTTGGTCAGAGGCTGCAGTGAGATATAGTCTCGTACAGAGGGCAAGTCTATCATTCCCATTTATAGAAGAAGGAAGTACTAGAGAGTGGGAAGCTGAAGCTCCCCTCTGAGATACCACTTTCACTGCTCCGTACTGTAATCGTAATGTGATTAATCCTTAAATGTCGGTGTTAAAATCACCATCAAAATAAATAGTTCGTACTGAATTTCAGTAAGCAAGGCAGAAGTGAGAATTGAGAGGACGCACTACAAACCAGTGGCAGTGGTTTGAGGAAGTGCACTTATCGTTCGATGACCAGTAGGGCTGCGGGCTGTTATTTGAAACAATGCTCTTAGTTCAGTCAGGATCTGTGTTTGCACCACAGTCTGACATGATAATTATCCACAGAGGATTCTAATTTAATTAGTGGCTGAATCAGTATTTTTTCAGGAGGGTAAGTCTGCTGAGGATTAAATTACCAGGTAGGGTGGAGTGAGTGAAACTATTAAAATTCATGCTGAAATCTTCAGCTGTCATTTATTTTCCACAATTCGGTAATAGCTTTGGTCAGTGACTATGGTCAAGCTTAGCATAAAACTAATAAAACAGACCATCAGAGATTACACAGTTTACATAGAAATACAAGAGGTTAAATAGTAATTGACTTACTGGAATAAACGGCAGGAAAGCTATACCATAATTTGAACAAAAGTAATTTGCTGTTTTAAGCTCATTATAGTATGTAAAAAGTTTCCCACAATCATAACTGTGCACAATAATTTTCGTCAAGAAGCAAGTTCACATCGACAGCTAGTAACACGACGACAGAAGTAATTGGGCCAAACACTCAAAGATACAGCCGAAAACAGTGCCATGTCAGAGATAACACTTTAGTACATGCTAGCAATCGCAATATCAGTTTACTAAGAAGGGTATTATAACCTTTATTCCAAATAAACACTGTACATTAGTCAGCGAGATAGTGAAATTCTATGTATACAAACGGAATATATCAAGAAACGCCACACTGGCGATCTTTGTAATCTAAAATACATCGTAACTGGCGAACATAAATCAACTGGAGCCATAGAAACTATTTAATTGCTTCAATACACCAGGCAAAGCCACATTGGCGAAGTTTTGTGTATTACAAAACTTTGTAATTCCTGAAAAGTAAGTTAGGTAAGACATACTACTGGGCTAGGATGTTATGTTAACAGATAAAATGCAGAATAGCATAGCCTAGCAAGTAAACATCAGCTCACAAAATGTAACATCGTAAAATTTCATGCACATTGTGAATAAAAAGAAAGGCAACTCCACACAGAATCATGTACCAAAATATAACAGTAAATCCACACAGAATCATGTACCAAAATATAACAGTAAAAAGTTTCTCACAATCTACTGAACATAGAGATTAAAACTTTGTTAAACTTTTAATTCCACATACGCAATGGAAGATGTGGGGTGAGGGGCTGGTTTTGGGAATGGGGGGGACTTCTCTAAACTGTAGAATTTTTTTAAATGAAGAATGTGAACATACAGATTAAAATTATATTACATTATTAATTCCACATACACAGTAGAAGATCTGGATGGAGGGGGCGGGTGTCGTTGTGTACGTGGGGGGGGGGGACACCTTTGTAAACAGTAGAAATTTTTTGCATGTATGTGAGTATAGAACATAATACAGAGAAAGCAGGGGGAAACAGTGCTATTTTTTATTTTTCGTTGTTTATTTGTATTAAATATTTTTCCCTAAAAAGAGGGTTAGAACTAAGAGGGACGATCAGCTGATAGAACGCTGGGGATAAATGGTTTGAAATTACTAGCAAAATTTCTAGTGTGAAAAATCTGATATTAATTCTCGTTTAAAGATACAATTTACTATGGGATTCTGCCCAGATCTCAGGAAGAGCTGTGGTACTGTCCGCCGAACGAGGTCTCATGCAAACGGTGGTACGTCAGGACGGTGCCACGAGTAAAGACAGTCGCTGCCAAACGCAGTAACGAATCGGAGAAATCAGCATGGACACGCCCCCAGTTTTTCCTTGGTCGCCGCAGCTGGAAAGTTATTTACGTCTGAACGCAGTGCCGCTGAGTCCACTCTCTATCTAATTAGCGACTAATTGTAACCAACACTTACGACAGCAGTGTCGTCGGCGAAGAGGCACAGCTGTGAGTGAACATTATGTCATGTCCAGACCACGACCGGCCACGGTGTACTAGACTTCATGTCGGCTGAGCATGCGGGCCACGTGCAAACAACACTCGGCCTGTGTCAACTTCACTTGGTCCTTGTTGGAAGCACTTGGCACAGAGGCACATTTCATTTATGAATCCGGTGTGGCATTGTTTGGTCCACACAACATTCTTCGGTTCTGCAGAATCGTGGTGGCAGCTGTTCGTTTGCAGTATTAAGGACGTTCGCAGGGCCAGTGAATGTATGCACGTAAAGATACAAACAATGTATCGTCTCAAGACTCAGTTAATGTCGTGTTTTTGTGTCGTCTCGTTTCCACTGCAGAGCTGTGATATGCGAAGCAAGGAGAGGGTGTTGTTTAGTGGCCGGTATCATCTTTCTACAACTCAACTGCAATGTATTAACAGGGTTCATTATTTATCTTTAAACAAGCTCTTCCATAATAGTCCACGTTAGCTCAGTACTGCGACTGATGACTCGACTCTGTCTGCGACTGACCGACCTCTCTGGTCCGCGGCGGCGATGTAAATACTGGAGGTCAAGAGGGCGTTGGCGGCGTGCTGTTTGTGAGTCTGTCTTTGGCCCCTCTCCTGAAAGGCGCGCTTGCTCCAGCGCCTACTATCGATATTCTCGGTAAGTCTTTTCCGACCGGTGTGCTGGCGACAGCTTATGGCAACACATTTTTCATCTGCGTCTACATCATACTCCGCAAGCGGCGGAGAGTACTTTTTGTACCACTAACTGAGTCCTATGACGCTGTTCCAGTCGCGAATAGTGCGTGTGAAGAATGATTGTTGGGAAACCTCTATATTGGCTCCCATTTCTCGAATTTTCGCTTCATGGTCATTATGTGAGACGTATGTGGGGTGATTACAGGGTTATGGGGTGATTACAGGGTTATAAATACAAAATCAAATAGGGGTAATGCAGGAGTAGGTTTAATAATGAATAAAAAAATAGGAGTGCGGGTTAGCTACTACAAACAGCATAGTGAACGCATTATTGTGGCCAAGATAGACACAAAGCCCATGCCTACTACAGTAGTACAAGTTTATATGCCAACTAGCTCTGCAGATGATGAAGAAATTGATGAAATGTATGACGAGATAAAAGAAATTATTCAGGTAGTGAAGGGAGATGAAAATTTAATAGTCATGGGTGACTGGAATTCGTCAGTAGGAAAAGGGAGAGAAGGAAACATAGTAGGTGAATATGGATTGGGGGGAAGAAATGAAAGAGGAAGCCGCCTTGTAGAATTTTGCACAGAGCATAACTTAATCATAGCTAACACTTGGTTCAAGAATCATAAAAGAAGGTTGTATACCTGGAAGAATCCTGGAGATACTAATAGGTATCAGATAGATTATATAATGGTAAGACAGAGATTTAGGAACCAGGTTTTAAATTGTAAGACATTTCCAGGGGCAGATGTGGATTCTGACCACAATCTATTGGTTATGAACTGCAGATTGAAACTGAAGAAACTGCAAAAAGGAGGGAATTTAAGGAGATGGGACCTGGATAAACTGAAAGAACCAGAGGTTGTACAGAGTTTCAGGGAGAGCATAAGGGAACAATTGACAGGAATGGGGGAAAGAAATACAGTAGAAGAAGAATGGGTAGCTCTGAGGGATGAAGTAGTGAAGGCAGCAGAGGATCAAGTAGGTAAAAAGACGAGGGCTAATAGAAATCCTTGGGTAACAGAAGAAATATTGAATTTAATTGATGAAAGGAGGAAATATAAAAATGCAGTAAATGAAGCAGGCAAAAGGGAATACAAACGTCTCAAAAATGAGATCGACAGAAAGTGCAAAATGGCTAAGCAGGGATGGCTAGAGGACAAATGTAAGGATGTAGAGGCTTGTCTCACTAGGGGTAAGATAGATACTGCCTACAGGAAAATTAAAGAGACCTTAGGAGAGAAGAGAACCACTTGTATGAATATCAAGAGCTCAGATGGCAACCCAGTTCTAAGCAAAGAAGGGAAGGCAGAAAGGTGGAAGGAGTATATAGAGGGTTTATACAAGGGCGAAGTACTTGAGGACAATATTATGGAAATGGAAGAGGATGTAGATGAAGATGAAATGGGAGATAAGATACTGCGTGAAGAGTTTGACAGAGCACTGAAAGACCTGAGTCGAAACAAGGCCCCGGGAGTAGACAACATTCCATTAGAACTACTGATGGCCTTGGGAGAGCCAGTCATAACAAAACTCTACAATCTGGTGAGCAAGATGTATGAGACAGGCGAAATACCCACAGACTTCCAGAAGAATATAATAATTCCAATACCAAAGAAAGCAGGTGTTGACAGATGTGAAAACTACCGAACTATCAGTTTAATAAGTCACAGCTGCAAAATACTAACGCGAATTCTTTACAGACGAATGGAAAAACTGGTAGAAGCGGACCTCGGGGAAGATCAGTTTGGATTCCGTAGAAATGTTGGAACACGTGAGGCAATACTAACCTTACGACTTATCTTAGAAGAAAGATTAAGAAAAGGCAAACCTACGTTTCTAGCATTTGTAGACTTAGAGAAAGCATTTGACAACGTTAACTGGAATACTCTCTTTCAAATTCTGAAGGTGGCAGGGGTAAAATACAGGGAGCGAAAGGCTATTTACAATTTGTACAGAAACCAGATGGCAGTTATAAGAGTCGAGGGACATGAAAGGGAAGCAGTGGTTGGGAAAGGAGTGAGACAGGGTTGTAGCCTCTCCCCGATGTTATTCAATCTGTATATTGAGCAAGCAGTAAAGGAAACAAAAGAAAAATTCGGAGTAGGTATTAAAATTCATGGAGAAGAAGTAAAAACTTTGAGGTTCGCCAATGACATTGTAATTCTGTCAGAGACAGCAAAGGACTTGGAAGGGCAGTTGAACGGAATGGACAGTGTCTTGAAAGGAGGATATAAGATGAACATCAACAAAAGCAAAACGAGGATAATGGAATGTAGTCTAATTAAATCGGGTGACGCTGAGGGGATTAGATTAGGAAGTGAGACACTTAAAGTAGTAAAGGAGTTTTGCTATTTAGGGAGTAAAATAACTGATGATGGTCGAAGTAGAGAGGATATAAAATGTAGACTGACAATGGCAAGGAAATCGTTTCTGAAGAAGAGAAATTTGTTAACATCGAGTATAGATTTAAGTGTCAGGAAGTCGTTTCTGAAAGTATTTGTATGGAGTGTAGCCATGTATGGAAGTGAAACATGGACGATAACCAGTTTGGACAAGAAGAGAATAGAAGCTTTCGAAATGTGGTGCTACAGAAGAATGCTGAAGATAAGGTGGGTAGATCACGTAACTAATGAGGAGGTATTGAATAGGATTGGGGAGAAGAGAAGTTTGTGGCACAACTTGACTAGAAGAAGGGATCGGTTGGTAGGACATGTTTTGAGGCATCAAGGGATCACAAATTTAGCATTGGAGGGCAGCGTGGAGGGTAAAAATCGTAGAGGGAGACCAAGAGATCAATACACTAAGCAGATTCAGAAGGATGTAGGTTGCAGTAGGTACTGGGAGATGAAGAAGCTTGCACAGGATAGAGTAGCATGGAGAGCTGCATCAAACCAGTCTCAGGACTGAAGACTACAACAACAACACATGTGGGGGGAAATAATATGTTGTCAAACTTTTCACAGAATGTGCTTTCTCGAAATTTCAATAGTAAATACCTTCGTGATGTACAACGCCTCTCTTGTAACGTTTGCAAATGGAGTTTGTTGAGCATCTCCGTAACACCCCCACGCTGACTAAACGATTCCGTGATGAAACGTGCCGCTCTTCGGTGGGTCTTATTCATCTCTTCTATCAATGTGTCCGGTAGGGATCCAAGATAACTAAGCAATACTCAAGAATCGGTCGAACAAGCGCCTTATAAGCCACTTCCTTCGTGCATGAGCTAGTTCCTATGAAACAGAGTCTGCCAACTGCTTTCCCCACTATTTGTCTTATGTGATCATTCCACTTAAGGTCGCTTTGGATAGATACTCCTAAGTATTTCACCGTAGATACTGTTTCCAGCGGTTTGTCATCAATAGTGTAGCTATACAGTAATGGATTTCTTTTCCTATATGCACAATTTGTTACATTTATTTACGCTGAGGGTCAACTGCCAGAGACTGCACCATTCATCAATTCTCTCGAGGTCATTCTGCAAATCTGACGTTGCTACTATGTTATAGACAACAGCATCATCAGCTGACAGCCTTAGACAGCATCCGACGCTTTCTACTAAATCGTTCTTATGTATTGTAAATAGTAACAGTCCTACCACACTTCCATGGGGGTACTCCAGAAATTACCTTTACATCCGTCCATTTTGTTCCGTTAAGAGCGACGAGTTGAGTTCTGCCTGCAATGAAGTCTTGAATCCAGTCGCATTTGTTTTCACTAAACAGCGGTGCGGTACGGTGTCAAATTCCTTCCTGAAGTCGAGGAACACGGCATCAACCTGAGCGCCATTGGCTAAGCGCTGTGGATCTCATGGAGGAACAGAGCGAGCCAAGTTTTTAATGCCTAAGGACAGTCTGCTGTTTGATCGAAACTGGCAGCGTTTCAGTAGAAAGATGACATACAGCTGTTGGGTCAAATAGCGATTTTTGAAGAATCGATAAGAATTCCGCATTTATTTTAATTGCGTTTCCTATGGTGTTGTTGAAATGAACTTAACTCTCATTAAGTTTTTGTAAGTTGTTTGTTGATTTGAAGTTCTATTTTGATTTCTGCCTGTTGTTGTTGTTGTTGTTGTTGTGGTCTTCAGTCCTGAGACTGGTTTGATGCAGCTCTCCATGCTACTCTATCCTGTGCAAGCTTCTTCATCTCCCAGTACCTACTGCAACCTACATCCTTCTGAATCTGCTTAGTGTATTGATCTCTTGGTCTCCCTCTACGATTTTTACCCTCCACGCTGCCCTCCAATGCTAAATTTGTGATCCCTTGATGCCTCAAAACATGTCCTACCAACCGATCCCTTCTTCTAGTCAAGTTGTGCCACAAACTTCTCTTCTCCCCAATCCTATTCAATACCTCCTCATTAGTTACGTGATCTACCCACCTTATCTTCAGCATTCTTCTGTAGCACCACATTTCGAAAGCTTCTATTCTCTTCTTGTCCAAACTGGTTATCGTCCATGTTTCACTTCCATACATGGCTACACTCCATACAAATACTTTCAGAAACGACTTCCTGACACTTAAATCTATACTCGATGTTAACAAATTTCTCTTCTTCAGAAACGATTTCCTTGCCATTGCCAGTCTACATTTTATATCCTCTCTACTTCGACCATCATCAGTTATTTTGCTCCCTAAATAACAAAACTCCTTTACTACTTTAAGTGTCTCATTTCCTAATCTAATCCCCTCAGCATCACCCGATTTAATTTGACTACATTCCATTATCCTCGTTTTGCTTTTGTTGATGTTCATCTTATATCCTCCTTTCAAGACACTGTCCATTCCGTTCAACTGCTCTTCCAAGTCCTTTGCTGTCTCTGACAGAATTACAATGTCATCGGCGAACCTCAAAGTTTTTACTTCTTCTCCATGAATTTTAATACCTACTCCAAATTTTTCTTTTGTTTCCTTTACTGCTTGCTCAATATACATATTGAATAACATAATAACGGCATCAACCTGAGCGCCATTGTCTAAGCTCTGTGGATCTCATGGAGGAACAGAGCGAGCTAAGTTTTTAATGCCTAAGGACAGTCTGCTGTTTGATCGAAACTGGCAGCGTTTCAGTAGAAAGATGACATACAGCTGTTGGGTCCAATAGCGATTTTTGAAGAATCGATAAGAATTCCGCATTTATTTTAATTGCGTTTCCTATGGTGTTGTTGAAATGAACTTTCATTGAGTTTTTGTAAGTTGTTTGTTGATTTGAAGTTCTATTTTGATTTCTGCCTATGAATCATGAAATACGATATGGCAATTGATGGTGCAAATATTCCAGACCGGTACGTGACGAGTACATTCTAGATGCCTTGTCTCTCTCTCTCCCTCTCTCCTTTTTTCTCTTCAGTTCTCTCCCTCGATCGTACACACCCACCCACCCACCCACACACCCACCCACCCACCCGCCCACCCACACACACACACACCGTAGTACTAACACGTGGCGCTTCCACAGGCACAGCAATCCAATCAGGAGAGTTTACTTAGCAGACAGAGGCTGCTGCCGTGAAAGTGTATCCTTCGGGGCCGCTCTGTACGGCCGTGCCCCTGGCATCGGTCGGTAGCTGGCTGGCGCCATCCACTGCAACCAAGACACAATGCGATGCAAGGCAGAGTGAGAGAGAGAGAGAGCAGCGGCCAACTTTTTCGGCAGGCAGGCGGAGCAATTGTGAATCTGGGTGAGGCGCGCCCCAGACCGGCAAGTTGCGAGCGCGCCGGCATACGGAATGCGCGCACACGTGGGCCGGAATGCCCGCCACTCTCCTCTCTGATCCCTTCTCGGTCCGCAAAAGCGACGAGCGAGCGGCACAGCAGTTGCCAGGCAGCCGACTCCTCCTTACCCCGCCAACGTGTTTCTGAGCCCCTAGAGACCGAAACAGTGCTTTCAAGTTCTACACGTGTTACCACCGAGTGCTCGCTGAACAGATCGCTGATAGGAAAAAAAAAGGAAAGAAAGAGGAAACGGAAGATTAGGACATGAGGTCCCAGACGATGAGGACATCTACTACAGCACCTGAAAAAAAAAGAAGAGAGAGAGAGAGAGAGAGAGAGAAAGAAAGTGAAGCACCTAGAAGACCTCGTCGATTAGTTGTAAATGTAGCTTTGTTCACATATACGCTATCGGCGGGCGAGTAAATGATTAGAGTTACAATTTGCTGTGACAGGTAGAACGACCACCAGAGGATATTAGCGTTGGCTCTGAGCACTATGGGACTCAACTGCTGTGGTCATAAGTCCCCTAGAACTTAGAACCACTTAAACCTAACTAACCTAAGGACAGCACACAACACCCAGCCATCGCGAGGCAGAGAAAATCCCTGACCCCGCCGGGAATCGAACCCGGGAACCCGGGCGTGGGAAGCGAGAACGCTACCGCACGACCACGAGATGCGAATTAGCGTTGCTCATGTTTAGTACAGTGCTATTACAAATGATTGAAGCGATTTCATAAATTCACTGTAGCTCCATTCATTGACATATGGTCACGACACACTACAGATACGTAGAAAAACTCATAAAGTTTTGTTCGGCTGAAGCCGCACTTCAGGTTTCTGCCGCCAGAGCGCTCGAGAGCGCAGTGAGACAAAATGGCGACAGGAGACGAGAAAGCGTATGTCGTGCTTGAAATTCACTCACATCAGTCAGTCATAACAGTGCAACGACACTTCAGGACGAAGTTCAACAAAGATCCACCAACTACTAACTCCATTCGGCGATGGTGTGCGCAGTTTAAAGCTTCGTGATGCCTCTGTAAGGGGAAATCAACGGGTCGGCCTGCAGTGAGCGAAGAAACGGTTGAACGCGTGCGGGCAAGTTTCACGCGTAGCCCGCAGAAGTCGACGAATAAAGCAAACAGGGAACGTACCACAGCCGACGGTTTGGAAAATCTTACGGAAAAGGCTAAAGCAGAAGCCTTACTGTTTCGAACTCATTGATGGGGACATGCTGCGCCGAGTGTGGGAGGAACTTGATTATCGGCTTGATGTCTGCCGAGTCACTAAAGGGGCACATATCGAACATTTGTGAATGCCTAAAAAAACTTTTTGAGTTTTTGTATGTGTGTGCAAAGCATTGTGAAAATATCTCAAATAATAAAGTTATTGTAGAGCTGTGAAATCGCTTCAATCATTTTTAATAACCCTGTATTATTACAAGGAATAGTAGGGTATACATGTTGTTAGGGGTATAAGTGCAGATATTTTTATTGGTCACTGAGGACAGTGTACCAAACAACATTACATCAGTATTTACTTCATTTGTAGACTAAAAATATTGATGTTAGGTGCACTATGTTTTCAGGCTCTTTAGTACCTCCAAGTACATCATGTGGCAAGAGCAAGCCATTACTGCTTATTTTCCCCTGGGCAGCAGGTCAGGTGCTTTTCTTTTTTTTTTAATATAGATGGGGCCCCTCCACGCCCGCACTAACGTGGTGACCAAACTAAAAGTTCTACTGTCACCTCCGTCAACATGTTAGTTATCTAGTAAGTGGATCACAGGATGCTGGGCTGTGGTGTTACCCGTGCGTCTGGGTAAGACTACGCATTAACACGGTCCATCAGGTGATAGACAGTGGACGAAACGCGAGTGAGGGTAGCGATGAAGAGCGGGGGGAAAAAAGTGCCATGGCTCGTGCCGTGGGAAACCTCTGCAACAGTGGGATGGGTAGTAAGGGCAGTAGTGGCTTACTAGCTGTAGTGTCGGCAGACTTGCCAACATGACGCACACTAATTGAAAGAGGCGGCCAAGATGCACGCGCTAACTCACGAAGGATGGAGTGAGGTCTGAAACAGGAGACTTAATGAATGTGATAAAGAAAATACGTATCTTTGGAATATACTTAACTTTTAATACATCCTTGTATACATCGTTCTTGATGAGACATCTGGAGATTGTGGCGATACAAGTGACTCTTTATATACAAGCTATTTAAGGCTAATGGCGCCTTGCTAAGTCGTAGCCATTAACTTAGCTGAAGGCTATTCTAACTGTCTCTCGGCAAATGAGAGAAATGGCTTCGTCCGTATAGTCGCTAGCAACGTCGTCGTACAACTGGGGCCGAGTTCTCGTACGTCTCTCGAGACCTGCCGTGTGGTGGCGCTCGGTCTGCGATCACACAGTGGCGACACGCGGGTCCGACATGTACTAATGGACCGCGGCCGATTTAAGCTACCACCTAGCAAGTGTGGTGTCTGGCAGTGACACTACACTAGCTGCGGTAGTTCATGCAAGGTTGGATTTGTTAGTATGGATATCATGCATCATTACCGTGGCAAGCGATGGCGATGTATCCCACTTGCTGCAGCCGCTACATTCCTGGAACAGTTGAAGTGTGGACACATGGGAGCAAAACAGTTAGTCTCTACTGACAGGCGAAGTCCACTTAGCAGTGCAGCTATGACTGTGCAGAAAACATCAGGTAGTAAATTGTGTAACGTGTTTGTGGGAAGACTGTCATGTGCAGAGGAGAAACAACTATCACATTGAACAGGGTACTAATGATCACAGTATCTGCACTTATACCTCTAACACCCTGTGTAATGGGTATGAACTGATTCAGATGGTTGAGTGATCACTGGGAAGGATGCGGAGATGTCACACACTCATGTGGAACAGCGTTATCAGCTCTTGACAGAGTTTGAAAGGGGACTCATTATAGGTCTCCAAGTGGCCATCTGGCCAAATAGTGCAATACCCGGGTATGTGGAACATTCAGATGTTACAGTCGGATGATGTTGGACTGCATGGGAATGCGAGGGCAGGGATGCTAGTCGTCAAGGTTCCAGTTGACCACGTCTGACCACCAAAAGGGACCGCTGAAGTGTGCACCAAGCACTTCGTAGCTGCTTCACATATGCCGCTGTCATCCGAGAACAGCGGTCTCCTTGCAACATTCTGTGTCAAGCTGCACCACTGGTCGAAGACTAGCAGCGAGGACTGGGGAATTACGTCCCATGCGTGGGCTGATGTTAAGGACAGACACTGGGAAAACGCATTCTTGTACTTAGACATATATACCTCCAAAAAATTTACAGCTAAATCAGTAACTATTTGAATTTCTAATTACCATTGTTTCTACACTGAAGATCCATAGAAACTGGAACACCTGCCTAACATCGTGTAGGGCCCCTGCTGGCACGCAGAAGTGCCGTAACACGAAGTGGCACGGACTCGAATAATGTCTGATGTAGTGCTGGAGGGAACTGACACCATTAATCCTGTAGGTCTGTCCATAAATCCGCAAGAATACGAGGGGGTGGACATTTCTCTTGAAAACCACGTTGCAAGGCATCTCAGACATGCTGAATAATGTTCATATCTGGGGAGTTTGATGGCCAGCGGAAGTATTTAAAATCAGAAGAGTGTTCCTGGAGCCACTCTGTAGAAATTCTGGATGTGTGGGGTGTCCCATTGTCCTGCTGGAATTGCCAAGTCCGTCGGAATGCACAAAGGGCATGAATGGATGCTATGCTGGTGATCAGACAGGATGCTTACGTACGTGTCACCTGTCAGAGTCGTACCAGGGTTCCTATATCACTCCAACGTCACACGCCCCACACCATTACAGAGCCTCCACCAGCCGTAATGCTCCCCTGCTGACATGCACGGACCATGGATTCAAGAGCTTGTCTCCATACCTGTACACTTCCATCCGCTCGACACGTGAAATGAGAGTCGTCCGAGCAAGCAAACATGTTTCCAATCATCAACAGTCCAATGTCGATGTCGACGGTCCGAGGCGAGGCGCAAACCTTAAGTCGTGCCGAACTGCCTATTGGCTTCTGTCTCGGGTTCTTTGTCCGACGTTCATCTAACGATTTTACTGGCGTTTCGCCAGCACGAGTGGCTGGCATTGTCAAAGCCTCACCCTCAATTGCCGGTGGTGAACTGGAGCCGAGCTCGCGGCCGCAGACTATATGTATCTGGCGCGCCAACGTCCGAGAGCTTCTCCGCGGTTCTCCTCTTGCTACCTGCGACGGTCGTTAGCTGCAGTACGGGAAGCCAGGATCCGTTTACCTTAAGGCTTTCCCATTTCTTGTTGAAACTGTTTTTGTATTTCTACAGCTTCTCTGAACAAGTGCGTGTGGTTGTGCTTCTCTACAGCTAGAACTTCCGTTTCGGCGAATTTTATTACGTGGTCGGTCTCACTCAGTGCGTGCTCTGCCATGGCCGATTTCTCCACCTGCCCCAACCTGCAATGTCGCTTATGATCTTTGATCCTGGTGTTAATTGATCGTCCAGTCATTCCGATATAAACTTTTCCGCATGTGCATGGTATACCGTATATTCCCGGCATTCCAAGTGGGTCCCCTTTCTCCTTCGCCGATCTAAGGCACTCTTTGATCTTTCTTGTCGGTTTGAAAATCGTCTTTACGCCGTGTTTGCACAATATCCGGGAGATTCTGTCCGTCATTTTGGGAACGTATGGCAGAAAGGCCGTACCTGAAATTTCATCGTATGATCCTTACTTCGCCTAGTGTCTGGCTCTGTTACACTTCTAATATAATTTTTGGAGTACCCATTGCTCCTCAGAACACTTTCCAGGTGTTGCATTTCCCGTCCGAGGTGCTGCGGCTCACATATTCATCCTGCTCGCGTTACGAGCGTATTAATCATGCCTCTATTCTGGCTCGGGTGGTGGTTTGATAGTTTGTGCAGGTATCGGTCCTTGTGTGTCGGTTTTGGATACACGCTGTGTCCCAGGTATTGGCCGTCCCTTGTGATCAGCACTTCTAGAAGTGGCATTTTGTGGTCCTTTTCTACTTCCAGGGTAAATTTTATGTTGGCATGGAGACTGCTTAAGTGTCTTAGGAAGTCACCGAGCTGTTATTCACCATCACTCCACACCACGAAAGTATCATCGACGTACCTGTACCACACCTTAGGTTTGCAAGTCGCCAAGTCCAGTACCTGTGCTTCGAATTGTTCCACGAAGAAGTTGGCCACCTCTGGACTAAGAGGACTACCCATGGCTCCAGTTCACCACCGGCAATGTAGGGTGAAGCTTTGACAATGCCAGCCACTCGTTATGGCGAAACGTCAGTAAAATCATTAGATGAACGTCGGCCAAAGAACCCGAAGCCAATAGGCAGTTTGTCAACAAGCGGCCACGAAAGCCTTAACAATTTTATCTCGTGCAGTCAACAAGGGTACACGAGTGGTCCTTCGGCTTCGAAAGACCATATCAGTGATGTTTCGTTGAATGGTTCACACACTGATGAGCCAGCACTGAAATCTGCAGCAGTTTGCAGAAGGGTTGCACTTCCGTCACGTTGAACGATTCTCTTCAGTCGTCGTTGGTCCCGTTCTTGCAGGATCTTTTTCCGGTCGCAGTGATGTCGAAGATTTGATGTTTTACTGTATTCCTGACATTCACGCTACGCTCGTGAAATGGTCACACGGGAAAATTCCCACTTCGTCGCTACCTCGGAGATGCTTTGTCCCATCGCTCGTGCTCCGACTGTAACACCACGTTCAAACTCAGTTAAATATTGATAAACTGCCACTGCAGAAGCAGTAGCCGAACTAACAATTGCGTCAGGCACTTGTTGTCTTCTATAGGGTTGCCGACTGCAGCACCGTATTCTGCCTATTTACATGTTTCTGTATTTGAATACGAATGTCGATACCAGTTTCTTTGGAGCTTCAGTGTGTGACGTACCTTTTCTCGTAAACTAATCAACCAATAAAACTGGAATTTGACAGTTTACATTTACATAAGGAGCTAATAAAACTCGAGGAGCAAATTTTTATTGAAGGTCATAGTTGCTCTGTAATTAATTTTTCAGTTTTGTGTTACCCGGAATGCTCTATTTTTCTGAAACTTTAAAGGACAACTGTTATCAGAGACAAGATAATGGGAAAGCGCTGCACAGGCTTATTCAGTAAGTAATTCTGAAGAACTATGCCAAATTCCAAGATGTTAGCTTTTATAATTCCTGAGAAAACGTACTTCGTATCTCAAAAAAGTCACTTTACAGCAATTCGCATTGTTTTTATTTCAATTTTTGGCAATATTCCTATACCTCTAATGACTAATGCTTCTCTTCCTCGTCTTCCTCGACCGATCTCTTCCCCTTCCTCCTTTGCCTAACAAACTTTTGCAGTTTTCTCCTGCTGCCTGAGCTTTGTCCAATAGTGCTTCACCGATGTTTGAATATCTTCATTGTGAATGCACCAGGATGGAAGCCTAGTCTCTGCACGCACCTAATTCCACCTACATTTTCACTGTTGAACACTAGACAGGCATCACATACAGCCATCTTCACAACGATAGCTGCAGTGATCAAAGGCAATTTTAACTTGCGAAGTTAACCCTCCTCATTACTGTATTTTCAGAAAGCTGTATACATTTAATAGCAAACATTATACCAGATTTATTTTTGAAACTATCGAGAAATGAACCTGCTGCTTCTCAAAATTCAGTTTTGATTAATTTACCATTTTCGTAAGGTTTCTTAGTTTGCGCAGTAATTTTGAAACTCGGATGACGCCTCAGTTGCTGTTTCATTCCTGCCTAATGGTTTTTTGAAGGTAGACTTTTGAGCATTAAGAAAATTGTAAAAAGCTGTTAAAGTTACACAAAAGTCTTTATTAACTGATTATTAGTTTCGGACTTTTTCGGTCTATTTTCAAATAATTCACACAAGTCGTACAACAACCCGCATAGTATGTATGTGTGTGGTTGAGTGCAACGTATTGTTACAGAACGACTGTTCTGTGCTGCATGCAGTGAACTAATGCTAGATGATCCACGATCATAGTTAGGCGAACTAAGATAGAGGGCAGAAAACGATATCATATGAACGTATATGCGCCACGACCAGTAACCCCACAACGACTGATCAATACAGCACTAAATATAAATTATTTATTGCGTGCGATTCCTGCTCTAATTGCAAATAATCTTCACTCACTGCATTTTCCCCCCCGATAGCATCAGATGCCATAAAGACAACAATGAAATGGCTGCACTGATACTAAAAGTAAAGACGAAGATAACTTTTTATTCAGCTGTATTTATCGACGTAAGTATGGTAGTGACCAGAGTTAAGAAGAGAGAAAAACTCTATTGATGAGGTTAAAGCAGATTCTTGGCAAACATACTGAGTTAAGCAAGGAAACAGACATAATCCTCAGTGATCTCAGAACAGTTTTTGATCGTGATGTTATTCTTAAAATTCTCCCGGCTTAATACGTGACGAAAGAGTTCAGGAGTGAACAGCTGGAGGTCGATGTTCAATGGACACAATGTTTCGGCAAACGACGACGTTTCCATCATCACCTGATGATGCATTTTGCCTGAAGGACACTGACATCCGCCCGTTCATCGTGAAATATTCCATCTCTTCCGTGGTTAATAAGCTAAGCTCTTTCAGGTATCTGACAACAAGGATTTCCCTAAATATTTAATAAAACTAATAAAAAGTAAGTTTCAAGATTTACATGCCTGCTGCAAACAACATTATTCAAAACAGGATGAGCGTCAACCTAAGTTTATGACGTGGGTCCTGTTTATCGCCTGTGCTTTTTAACATCTCCATAAACTAAATCATTTCCGAATGGATAAATGAACTACCATTTTACTCTTTCAATCTTAAAAATCCAGATAATACTGAGGATGCTGCTTGCAACTAAATTTACATCTACGTGATTACTCTGCTGTTCACAATAAAGTGCCTGGCAGAGGGTTCAATGGGCAACCTTCAATATCTCTCTTTACCGTTCCACTCTCGAACGGCGCGCGAGAATAACGAGTACCCAAATTTTTCTGTGCGGGCACTGATTTCTCTTATTTTATGGTGATGATCACTTCTACGTATTTAGGTGGGTGCCAACAGGATGTTTTCAGAATTGGAGGAGATAACGTGTAATAGAAATTTCATGAAAAGATCGCGTCGCAAAGAAAAACGCCTTTATTTTAATTATTGCCACTGCAATTCACGTATCATGTCTGTGGCACTGTCTCCCCTATTTCGCGATAGTACAGAACGAGCTGCCCTTCTTTGAACTTTCTCGATGTCACCCGTCAGTAGATGGATGATAAGGTAACTGTCGCTAACAGGGAGAGTAATCTACAAAGAACAGCAAATCAACTACAAAGACTATAAGCTTCATATAACCTGCAAACAAAAGCGATGGCATTTTGTGGGAGAAACAAAATTAGATTCAATAATGTAACTAACGGGAAAATAATAGAGCCAGTGTATTTTAAATGTTTAAGATATTTTTCAAATGAAGACGAAACTGATTTTCAAAATAGGCTAGAGGAATTTAACAATGACTCACACGATTAGATGAATCTTACAAAGGGAAGTAAGAAAAGGCAAACTTCTAAAATTTTGTGAACCATTATCAATACCCGTCATAATGCATAGAACTGAAACATAGATAAAAAAAAGTAAGATTTCAGAGTGGGGATATTTGAGTTCTCAGAGTGGTAGCGACGTACACAAGTCAAGATCGAAAGCGAAATACGAAAATAAGAGCAGAATTAGAACTAATGTCTGTAAATGAAAAAAGAACAGAAAACTACAAGAAGAAATGGAAAGAGCAAATCAGTAGGATGGAGGATGAGAGGCTGCTAAAAGTACTGCACAAATACAAGCCAACAGGATGACGAAACAGAGGCCCAAAACCATATGGGGGTCTAGATTGCGGTTTATTGGTAGAATCCTGAAGCGATGAAATCCTTCAACAAAGGAAATAGCTTACAATACGTTAGTTCGTCCAGTCTTAAAGTATTGTTCATCTGTATGGGACCCTTGCCAGTTGGCTCATTCAAGAGATTGAGAAGGTCAAAAGAAGAGCGGCAAGATTCGTGGCTGGTACATTTAGCCTTCGCGAGAGCGTTACGAATCTCATAGAGAGTTTGGAGTGGGACACACTTGCAGACGACGGCGCGCTAAACGGAAGGGGCTGCTCACTAAATTCCGAAATCCGATCTTCACAGAGGATGTAGAGCATATATTATTACCACCAACTTTCAAATCGCGCAATGATCACCATTCAGAGATGGGGAAAATTAGAGATCGTACTGAGGCGTTCAGACAGTCGTTTTTCCCTGGCGCGATCCATGAGTGGAACAGACTGGGGGGGGGGATATGACTTTGGCGCGAATTGTGCCCTCCGACACACACCGCTTGGTCTAGTGGCTAGTGGAGTATATATGTAGATGTAGATGTAGACTAGTCTCTATCAGCAGCTGTAATAGGCAAAGCCTAACACTTGCAGAATAAGAAGGTAATGATGGCGAATATATTATTTACGCAACTAAACAACTAAAATGGTCATAGGGTCTAAGTTAAATGTGGCCTATCTAACGGTTTTAAGGGTCAACTAAAAGTTGGTTCCCACTGTTTCGCATCATTAGTAACCGAATTTTAAAATGTAACATCACATCATGATGTATCATTTAAAGGTATAACCTCGCGTTTAAATTTTAACACAGTAAGGAAAATATTAAAATGACAACCTGTACAGTGTAACAATTGGCACGCAAATTGCCGAGATTACACGCGTCCCGTATTCGAGAAAGAGAGCACTTCGCTACTTCCAGTAAACTTTACACATAATTTCAAACTGTTTCAAGCCTTTTTTCTCATACACGGCCCAATAAAACAATGAAATGCAACCGATTTATCGCTTAATAATTGTTCGTTGTTCATGAAGTAAGACTTCAGCATCAAACGTGACGTTTTAATATACACTCCTGGAAATTGCAATAAGAACACCGTGAATTCATTGTCCCAGGAAGGGGAAACTTTATTGACACATTCCTGGGGTCAGATACATCACATGATCACACCGACAGAACCACAGGCACCTAGACACAGGCAACAGAGCATGCACAATGTCGGCACTAGTACAGTGTATATCCACCTTTCGCAGCAATGCAGGCTGCTATTCTCCCATGGAGACGATCGTAGAGATGCTGGATGTAGTCCTGTGGAACGGCTTGCCATGCCATTTCCACCTGGCGCCTCAGTTGGACCAGCGTTCGTGCTGGACGTGCAGACCGCGTGAGACGACGCTTCATCCAGTCCCAAACATGCTCAATGGGGGACAGATCCGGAGATCTTGCTGGCCAGGGTAGTTGACGTACACCTTCTAGAGCACGTTGGGTGGCACGGGATACATGCGGACGTGCATTGTCCTGTTTGAACAGCAAGTTCCCTTGCCGGTCTAGGAATGGTAGAACGATGGGTTCGATGACGGTTTGGATGTACTGTGCACTATTCAGTGTCCCCTCGACGATCACCAGTGGTGTACGGCCAGTGTAGGAGATCGCTCCCAACACCATGATGCCGGGTGTTGGCCCTGTGTGCCTCGGTCGTATGCAGTCCTGATTGTGGCGCTCACCTGCACGGCGCCAAACACGCATACGACCATCATTGGCACCAAGGCAGAAGCGACTCTCATCGCTGAAGACGACACGTTTCCATTCGTCCCTCCATTCACGCCTGTCGCGACACCACTGGAGGCGGGTTGCACGATGTTGGGGCGTGAGCGGAAGACGGCCTAACGGTGTGCGGGACCGTAGCCCAGCTTCATGGAGACGGTTGCGAATGGTCCTCGCCGATACCCCAGGAGCAACAGTGTCCCTAATTTGCTGGGAAGTGGCGGTGCGGTCCCCTACGGCACTGCGTAGGATCCTACGGTCTTGGCGTGCATCCGTGCGTCGCTGCGGTCCGGTCCCAGGTCGACGGGCACGTGCACCTTCCGCCGACCACTGGCGACAACATCGATGTACTGTGAAGACCTCACGCCCCACGTGTTGAGTAATTCGGCGGTACGTCCACCCGGCCTCCCGCATGCCCACTATACGCCCTCGCTCAAAGTCCGTCAACTGCACATACGGTTCACGTCCACGCTGTCGCGGCATGCTACCAGTGTTAAAGACTGCGATGGAGCTCAGTATGCCACGTCAAACTGGCTGACACTGACGGCGGCGGTGCACAAATGCTGCGCAGCTAGCGCCATTCGACGGCCAACACCGCGGTTCCTGGTGTGTCCGCTGTGCCGTGCGTGTGATCATTGCTTGTACAGCCCTCTCGCAGTGTCCGGAGCAAGTATGGTGGGTCGGACACACCGGTGTCAATGTGTTCTTTTTTCCATTTCCAGGAGTGTATTTCCAGTTTTCGTTTCAGCTTGTTTATTAGCTTAAGAGGTGAATAACCGGAAACCAATAAAAACGGTCTTAATTAGTATCCTGCTTCTTTAGTGATAAAATTTTTACATGCCTGACGTCAAGGATCTAACGCAGTAACACATTTGTAAAGTAAACAGACGTCTGAACCTGTATTATACGGGGGATTCGATTCTGTAAAGAGTCGTTGGGGGGAATGTGATTACTGATATGTGATAGAATTTGGAGGTAATACACTTTAGCGTCAGTAGCTTAGCTTGGCTGGCCCGCATCTCGTGGTCGTGCGGTAGCGTTCTCGCTTCCCACGCCCGGGTTCCCGGGTTCGATTCCCGGCGGGGTCAGGGATTTTCTCTGCCTCGGCTGGGTGTTCTGTGCTGTCCTTAGGTTAGTTAGGTTTAAGTAGTTCTAAGTTCTAGGGGACTGATGACCATAGATGTTAAGTCCCATAGTGCTCAGAGCCATTTTTTGCTTAGCTTGGCTGAATCTAGTCCCGCCCTCATTCAGGCGCAGATACTCATGGGCAACCGTTTGAATCATATTTACGTCCTCAGTTGATGAATTGTATTGATATTTTATCTATTACGGGTGATGAAATTTCTATATCCTCCTTCAACATGAAAGCAGGTAATGTAATTACACTGGATGATGGCTAACTTTCAACGATTATTATGTATATGAATTTTTTTTTTGCCAGTGGCGCAGAAGTTTGCTTTGAGAGCGATCATGATCCTGAGGAGGAAACCACCGTTTCGGAACAGCAGAGGCCGGCAACGTGAACAGAGACGGTATCAACGTAATCTGGGAAACCGGCAGAGAGTAAGGGGTTTAGAATCAAAGACGCATCCGAATAAGGTCCCAGGGGAGAACTCTCCTTCGAGAAGTAATTATCCGTCCCGAATGAATGTTCGCTTCCAATTATCGGACGCTAGAAAAAGAAGCTCAGCACAGGAGCAAAGGGGGTGCAGGGGTGGCGAGGGGCAACTTGAATAAAGTCCACGTGATTCATGAGGGCAGGAGGAGGGGGAGGGGAAGAGGGGGGGGGGACGTTGGAACGTATCGGGTCAGCCCGTTCGGGAAAGAAACAGCCACGCCCCCTCCCCCTCCCCCACCCGGTGGCGAGTAATCCCTCGACTCACGTTCCTCGCATTTATAGCGCGGAGTAATTTGCATTCAGCCGACGGTGGCACCTTGCAGGGGTACAATACCGCGGCATTCCGCGTGCGGAATACGGGAGCGACGACTGGTGTGAGGAGGGGGGGGGGGGGAGTGCTGGTAGTGAGGAGTGGGGGTGGAGGGGGGCGGGAGTAACGAGCGACGTCTCAGGAGCTCTCGGCCGTATAGCCACCAGTTCCCCTCCCACCCCGAGACTAGTCATAGCCACGTTAACTTCTCATCCGTCAGCTTGCCGCTCGTAGATCAGCATAGCGCCAAGACGGAACCATCGATGGAAACAATCACGTCCGTTGAATGTCTGGCAGAGTGCTTAGGGAGCGATTTAGAGTATAACGACCACGTAGGACTAATCGTTGGAAGGGCAAATGCCAGACAGATTCATTGGAGCCAGGAAGCAAGCCGTAGATGCCGTCGCCCAGGTTGATGCCTCGTTCCATGACTTTTCGATACAGTTCCGCACAGCTGCCTAATCAACAAACCAGACTGTACGTATTATCAGGGCAGCTGTGTGTCTGGAGTTTTATGCAAACAGAACACAACATCGCATTCTCAACAACAATAATCGTCAGAAAGAAAAATACACTGCTGGCCATTAAAATTGCTACACCAAGAAGAAACGCAGATGATAAACGGGTATTCATTGGACAAATATATTATACTTGCACTGACATGTGATTACATTTTCACGCAATTTGTGAGCATAGATTCTGAGAAATCAGTATCCAGAACAACCACCTCTGGCAGTAATGACGGCCTTGATACGCCTGGGCATTGAGTCAAACAGAGCTTGGATGGTGTGTACAGGTACAGCTGTCCATGCACCTTCAACACGAAACCACAGTTCGTGAAGAGTAGTGACTGGCGTATTGTGACGAGCCAGTTGCTCGGCCACCATTGACCAGCGTTTTCAATTAGTGAGAGATCTGAAGAATGTGCTGGCCAGGGCAGCAGTCCAACATTTTCTGTATCCAGAAAGGCCTATACAGGACATGCAACATGCGGTCGTGCATTATCCTGCTGAAATGTAGGGTTTCGCAGGGATCGAATGAAGGGTAGAGCCACGGGTCGTAACACATTTGAAATATAACGTCCACTGTGCAAAATGCCGTCAATGCGAACAAGAGGTGACCGAGACGCGTAACCAATGGCACCCCATACCATCACGGCGGGTGATACGCCAGTATGCCGATGACGGATACACGCTTCCATTGTGCGTTCACCGCGATGTCGCCCAACACGGATGCGACCATCATGGTGCTGTAAACAGAACCTGGATTCATCCGGAAAAACGACGTTTTGCCATTCGTGCACCCAGGTTCGTCGTTGAGTACACCATCGCAGGCGCTCCTGTCTGTGATGCAGCGTCAAGGGTAACCGCAGCCATGGTCTCTTAGCTGATAGTCCATGCTGCTGCAAACGTCGTCGAACTGCTCGTGCAGATGGTTGTTGTATTGCAAACGTCCCCATCTGTTGACTCAGGGATCGAGACGTGGCTGCACGATCTGTTACAGCTATGGGGATAAGATGCCTGTCATCTCGACTGCTAGTGATACGAGGCCGTTGGGATCCAGTACGGCGTTCCGTATTACCCTCCTGAACCCACCGATTCCATATTCTGCTAACAGTCATTGGATCTCGACCAACGCGAGCAGCAATGTCGCGATACGATAAACAGCAATCGCGATAGGCTACAATCCGATCTTTATCAAAGTCGGAAACGTGATGGTACGGATTTCTCCTCCTTACACGAGGCATCACAACCTTTTCACCAGGCAACGCCGGTCAACTGCTGTTTGTGTACGAGAAATCGGTTGGAAACTTTCCTCATGTCAGCACGTTGTAGGTGTCACCACCGGCGCCAATCTTGTGTCAATGCTCTGAAAAGCTAATCATTGCATATCACAGCATCTTCTTCCTGTCTGTTAAATTTCGCGTCTGTAGCACGGCATCTTCGTGGTGTAGCGGTTTTAATGGCCAGTAGTGTACTTCAGGCGTACCCCTTGGGGCAGTTGGAGGGCCACCACTTTTCACAATACGAGCTCTGTTCAAAAAGTTCCGGACCTTTGACTACAAAATTTTTCCTCGCTTAACTTTTCCTTATTGTGCGTGGTCTCCTTCAAATGCTCTCATCCACAATTGAAACACTGCTCCCAGCACCGTTTCCGTTTCCGGGAGCAGTCTTCGTACGCTTTTTGCTGGATCGCACGAAGCGAAGCGCCGTCTCCGAATTTTCTTTTACCTCGTCTATCGTCGCAAATCTTCGTCCTTTCAATGTGCTTTTGAACTTTGGAAATAAAAAAAGGCCCACAGGGGCCAGGTATTGAGGATGAGGTACCACAGGGATTTATTTTTTTGTGCAATAGTCACACACCAACAGGAATCAATGTACAGGTGTGTTATCGTGATGCAAGAGCATTAAATTGTCTCACCACATTTCAGGCCGTTTCATTCTCACATTTCCTCACAGGCGTCGCAACATGCCCCGATAGTACCATCGATTAACAGCTTGTCCCTGTGGCACGAATTCATGCTGAACTAAGCCTTCAAAGTCAAAGAAAACTATCAGGATGGCTTTGACATTTAACCTGACCTGATGAGCTTGTTTTGGTCTTGGAGAACCTTTCCCGACCCATTATGAAGATTGAACCTTGGTCTCGACATCATAACCGCAGAACCACGCGTCATCAACAGTTATGATTCACTTACGGAACATCTCGTTCTCATTTGCGCGATCCAAAAACTCTTCAAACATTGCGATTTTCAGGTATTTCTGGACTTGACTCATGAGCCGTGGGACGATTTTGGAGGCAACAAGTTGCTGTGTCAGGATTTCATGACATGCTCCAACTGAAATGTTACATTCCTCTGCAGCCTCTCGGACAGTCAGTCTTCGACTCACACGCACAATTTCGTTGACGTTCCTGACACGAGCGTCGTCGATAGATGTCGAAGGGCGTCCTGAGCGAGGGTCATCTTTAGCTTACGTTCGGCCATTTTTAAACCGTGTGGACCATACGTAACACCGAGTGCGGCCTAAGCACTCATCACCGTAGGCATCCTGCATAATTTGCTGTGTCTCTGTTAAGATTTCCTTGAGTTTCACACAAAATTTAATGCAACGCGTTGCTCCTCTAACTCTGCCATCTCGAAATTCGCGAACTCTACGACCCAACGTTCTACTCAATACAGCACTGAACAATAACTAATAGCCATACAATAATGAAACTTCCGGCAGTTACACAATAAACACAGACGCGTGCAGGGACGCCAATGGTGCTGTTGTATACAGAAAAGTCGAAAAATCGCATCGCTAGAGAATTGCAGCGAAATGGACGGAAACCTGCAGAGGATCGGGGCTTGATAGGGGTATTAGCAGTTGATACTCGTCATAAACAAATATAACGCATAGCGCAGAAATAGGCAGCAAGACAAATTGTTATGTGGTTACACGATTGCACAATAATCACTAAAGTACTAAAACAGAACGTCCACAAAAATGGTAATTGCAGTTAAGGCAGATGGAAGACTGAGATTCACTCGAACTATTCAGAGGATATATAGAGCACCCTCGAAGAAGGTATCAAAAAACTCTCATTCGGCCAACACTTGAAAACATTTGGCTCTGTACCAGATAAGACTGATAGAGGAAGCAGAGAAGATCCAAAGAAGAGCAGTGAATTTTGTTACACGTTGATTTCGTAAGCGTGAAAAGGAAGAGAAGCTTTCTGCCTCACGGTGTAGTTTACTGCGGCTACTCCACCATTCCTCTATAGCATCAAATTTCGAAAGCTTCTGTTCTCTTCTTGTCTGCACTGCTTATCGTTTGTCATCCCTCCCGTTCCAGGCTACGATCCGGACAAATACCTTACTAAAGGCTTCGAAATGGTCCTGTAGCCACCTTTCATTAGTCCGGTAGTCCATTTTCACTAGCATTTCTCTTTCTTTTCATTGTTTCTCTTTTCTCATAACTCTCATAGTGGTGCGATTGAATGAATGTGGTTGTGTGTCACGTTGCTAGACGGTGGCGTATTCTGCTGCAGAAAGTCTGCGATAGTCATACAGATTCAGCAGCAGTTGCACAGAATAGCCAACTCTCGTCAAATAGGCAAAGAGGTTTGCGCTACTTGTGAGAAATCAACCTGCGTTAGGTTGGTGGCGGAAATGGCATCTTTGGGTTTTGCGGGCCACGCGGAGCGTGGAAGAGGCTGGAGAAGAAAAAGGGAGGCAGTCTGCCGCCGGTATGGGAAGCGTCCACAGCTGTGCTCCAGTCCAAGAAGGGTGAGTTAGACTGACCGCGTGGCGCGTTGTTACTTGGCGAGAGGAGAGCTGTTAGTTTTTGTCTCGCTTTTCAACTCTGAAAGATTGCTTTGCCTTGTCGCAGCAAGGAATGCCAAACTTTGGCGGATTTTTCTTTTAGTAAATTTCTGTTGCAGACTTGGATCTGCCGGAAGAGCGCCACACAAAGGTGTCGATAAGAAGTGAGCACTCGCTTCTGTATGAATGTCTGTTTGCCTTCAGCTGTGCCTGTTGCATGGGGGCTTAATTAAATAGAATGCTAATAATATTAATTTTAGTCGCTGTATGTCCGGTTACACTGTCTCGTAACCGGTTGGCCCTGACTGGTATTAGTACGCAATCTGACTGCATAGAATAACAACAAAGAATGAAAGAAAACTTCCATTAACACAATTAATTAATTAACTCCCCAGCAACTATAAAACCTACGAAACAACAAAACACAAGAGCAACTGTTCTGTGTGTGGAAGTGTGATTCAACGTACACATCTGGCACGGTTCTTCCTCAATAAGACAAGGTATTTTAAGCACCATTTACACTGAAGTAATTAAAAAAAACCAAAAATACTATAATTGCACATAAAAATCAGAATTACACTCTAATACATGAACACAAGCCAGATGTTTTGTTGACTGAACCTGTGACCAAGAGGCATTATTGTTTAAGACATTTGAAATAAAAATGAAAAAAAATTTATTACCTTCATATATATTGACGAAACATACACTCTGATCATTACAACATCCGCAATCGAACAGCATCGGCTGTCTAGCCCATCAGAACAACTGCATACAACATGCTCACAACTAGTCACGGCTACATCGGAACTCCTACTGCCCACTTCTCAACATGCACTCTCCACCACGACTTCTCGACAAGCACTCTCCACGACGACTTCGCGACAAGATCTCTCCACTACCACTTCTCAACAAACACTGCCAGTGGAGGCGGCTGAATAATACTCTCTGGCGCAATCTCTGGTGCTGTGACTCAGTGTAGCCACCTTTCATATGCCCCTCCTCCACGGGCTAGAATTTGATGGTATTTTTGCCAGCATTGGTGGTGAAAATACCACCAAATTTGTCCAAAAAATACAGACAAAAATTAAAAAGTAATATTAATAAGTAAATATCACATAACTATATAAATTTTGGCTTTGCACTGACCCTTCAATAACCTAATACATAAAATACAGTAAGGAATACAAATGCTTGCATACATATGATTTTACATAATAGTTTACACAAGTATCATGTGGTTAAACAATTCAATCAATAGCGTCAGCAATGACGAATAGGTGCAGGTAAGAGTCTCATAACATCTCATAAACAGTAAACACACAAAAAATCAGTTTATACAAATATTCACATAAAATCCTTTCAATAGTTCAATAAACAAGTAGAACAACTCAGAGTAGTTGACAGTTCCAACAGTAGCACCCATCAATGACCAGCAGGTGCAAATAGCAGTCTCATAACATTTCATCAGCAGTATTTAAACAGCTTCAACAGTGGCACCCAGCAATGTTGAGCAGGTGCAGACACCAACAAGTGACATTATTTCAGTAGAAGCAGTCCATCAGTGGCAACCAGCAATGTTGAACAGGTGCAGACACCAACAAGTGACATCATTTCAGCAGAAGCAGTCCATCAGTGGCACCCAGTAATGTTGAGCAGGTGCAGACCCAATAAGTGACATCATTTCAGTAGAAGCAGTCCATCAGTGGCACCCAGTAATGTTGAACAGGTGCAGACACCAACAACTCACATTATTTCAGTAGAGGCAGTTCCATCAGTGGCACCCAGCAATGTTGAGCAGATGCAGACACCAACAAGTGACATTATCTCAGTAGAAGCAGTTCCAACAGTGGCACCCAGTAATGTTGAGCAGGTGCAGACACCAACAAGTGACATTTCAGTAGAAGCAGTTCCATCAGTGGCACCCAGCAATGTTGAGCAGGTGCAGACACCAACAAGTGACATTATCTCAGTAGAAGCAGTTCCAACAGTAGCACCCAGCAATGTTGAACAGGTGCAGACACCAACAAGTGACATCATTTCAGTAGAAGCAGTCCATCAGTGGCACCCAGTAATGTTGAACAGATGCAGACACCAACAAGTGACATCATTTCAGTAGAAGCAGTCTATCAGTGGCACCCAGTAATGTTGAATAGGTGCAGACACCAACAAGTGACATTATTTCAGTAGAAGCAGTCCATCAGTGGCACCCAGTAATGTTGAGCAGGTGCAGACACCAACAAGTGACATTATCTCAGTAGAAGCAGTTCCAACAGTAGCACCCAGCAATGTTGAACAGGTGCAGACACCAACAAGTGACATCATTTCAGTAGAAGCAGTCCATCAGTGGCACCCAGTAATAATGAATAGGTGCAGACACCAACAAGTGACATTATTTCAGTAGAAGCAGTCCATCAGTGGCACCCAGTAATGTTGAGCAGGTGCAGACACCAACAAGTGACATCATTTCAGTATTAATTAAGTCCCCAGCAACTATAAAACCTACGAAACAACAAAACACAAGTGTAACTGTTCTGTGTGTGGAAGTGTGATTCAACGTACACATCTGGCACGGTTCTTCCTCAATAAGACAAAGTATTTTAAGCACCATTTACACTGAAGTAATTAAAAAAAACCAAAAATACTATAATTGCACATAAAAATCAGAATTAGACTCTAATACATGAACACAAGCCAGATGCTTTGTTGACTGAACCTGTGACCAAGGGGCATTATTGTTTAAGACATTTGAAATAAAAATAAAAAAAAATTATTACCTTCATATATATTGACGAAACATACACTCTGATCATTACAACATCCGCAATCGAACAGCATCGGCTGTCTAGCCCATCAGAACAACTGCATACAACATGCTCACAACTAGTCACGGCTACACTGGAACTCCTACTGCCCACTTCTCAATATGCACTCTCCACCACGACTTCTCGACAAGAACTCTCCACGACGACTTCTCGACAAGCACTCTCCACTACCACATCTCAACAAGCACTGCTAGTGGAGGCGGCTGAAGGTATCTCTGGCGCAATCTCTGGCGCTGTGACTCAGTGTAGCCACCTTTCACTGTATAAGCTTTCATTTTTTCTAAATATTAATAGCTTTGCCTTCTCGTAAATTTTCCTTGCTTTATGTATCTTTCGTCCATGGGGAACCAACCACGTGGTTGAACATTAGAGTTTGTTGGGCTACCGTCATCACTAACTGTCTGATCTCATGTTTGTTTTAAAGAATGTTAACTGTTCATGATTGTGTGATGTGATATTGTTGCAACTTGGCCACAACACCTAGAAACTGCATCTCCACAAACCACGTGGGCACGCGGGTGTACTGCGAAACGTGTACCACTTTATGAGTTATTGCGATCAGTTATCAGGCAACAGCAGTTGTATGAATGATTCACACCAATGATTTTAGGTTTAGATTATAATGTTGAATGTATCGATGCTTTTCTTTAACGGTTCAAATGGCTCTGAGCACTATGGGACTTAACATCTGTGGTCATCAGTCCCCTAGAACTTAGAACTACTTAAACCTAACTAACCTAAGGACATCACACACATCCATGCCCGAGGCAGGATTTGAACCTGCGACCGTAGCACTCGCGCGGTTCCGGACTGAGCGCCTAGAACCGCTCTTCCACCGCGGCCGGCTTTCTTTAATGTTTTAGCAATTAATGTTATCAGGAATTGTGTACATGCCTCACATCCATATCTTAAGAATAAATGATTTTATCCACAATTTTCTCTTGTGTTCCGAGGTTACGTTTTTGCACCTAAGCCACTCACCTCATAGCTTTCCCGTTAGCACATCCAACGCGTTTCCTTGCGCACAGGTCCAGTGATTAGTTTCCCCTTTTATTTTAAAGCAAATGCTTTAGATTAAGTCTTATTTTCAGCTGTGTTGCTGAGAGCTGATCTTATGCACAGTGTCCATGCATTTTCTATTTTATTTAAAATGTTTGATTCTCGTGAAGAGTGCACCGGCAGTACTATTAATTACACCGCATCTCCTATGAGCGACATCACAACGTATGCAATTTTATGAGTTTTTGGTCTGTGATCAAATTAATTTATTTTCCGACTCGGCCAAACCTTTGATTAGTTGTGTCGTTAGAGTCGGTGGCGACCCTAATCTTCTCACGGTAATTTCACAAGTAATAAGTACTTCCATTCCCAATAATAACGTAATAACCCGTAGAAGCAGGTTAGTTACAGCTTCCTCGCGTTGAACTTTATATTCGATGTCAAAAAAGTTTTTTTTTAATAAATGATTGTCTTGCTATTGTTAGTCTGAATTTTATATCACCTCTGGTGCTACCATAGTCAGTTATTTCGCTGCCCAGATAGCAAAACTCATCGACTACTTTTAGTGTCTTATTTCCTTATCTACTTCGCTCAGAATCGCCTAGTTTAATTCGACTACGTTCCACCATCCTTGTTTTACCTTTTTGATATTCATATTATTATTATTTCTTTATATATTAATAATATTTATTTTCCCGGGATTTTAATTCAATTCACAAATGTCTTCTCGGTTTGCTTTACTGCTTGCTCAGTGTACAGATTGAATATGTTGGTTGATAGGCTACAATCCAGTCTCACCCTGTTTTTAGGTGCTACCTGTCTTGCTTGTTTTTCCATTCTTGCAACCGAAGTCTGTTTCTGTACAAGTTTTTGATAATCTTTTGGTCCCTGTGTTTTATCCAATTATCCAGCGTAACTTCAGGTTTTTACAAGAGAATGTGTCCTTGAAAATTATTAAAAGTTTTTACTAATCAGTACATCGGTAAGTATCCTACGGAAAGTGCTACCTGTAGTCCAGTAACGTGGTACTTCCTGCTTGCAAAGAACAAGGTAGAAGATTTTACTCTTTTATCTTGTGCATATAGTTGAGAGTATGTTGAACTCAAGTACTCGATCTTCAAAACCCCGGGGACAACTTTTTGTGGAAAACAAAACCAGGAAATTTTGGCACTTTTTAAGATTTTCGCCTGTTTACTCGGATAGTATGCATCCTAGGGAAAATTTTGGTATTAGTAAAATGAAAGAGCATTAAATTTTGCGTCGTGTCGCCTACTTAAATGTCAAAATAAGTTGTCAAAATTCGTTCATTTTCACCAACGTAGCTAAAAAGTTGGTTCGAACGCCTGTAACACAACAAGGCTACTACAAATGAATAATGTCAAAGTCGTAGAGCATGAAATTTCGTGTTAGAAAAGCATGTAGAGTTTCAGTTTTACGAATTAGTACCTTAATGCATTCAGAAACTTGCCAGGTAAAGCAATTCAATTTTTTGGGTTTAAGTTATTGTACCAAAAATACTTTCCAGTGGGAAGATGGCTATCTAATGAGTGCATATGTGTTTTCTACGTATATCTTTTTAATTTTCTTCATTCATGTGTATTTTTATTCATTTTTCTCCATGCCTTAAGAGTGGGTTGCTAAAATGAGAACCAAGTACATGGTAATGGCCAATATGTATTTACGTATGAGTAATATAAAATTTGTAGAACTGAACAAATAAATGGGCATGACAGTATTAAAAAAACACAATTTAAATGTCAGAGATTCGCATTTTACCAAATTCTGATTTCATCGAGGTCGTTTGGGAGACTACGGCAGGTCCCGGTCCAGCATCCCATCCTCAGGATCCATTGCGTCACCTTCACCAACTTCCTCGTCCTGCAACATATTTTCGACCCCTTCCTCATTCTCGTCGAGCTCAATTTCTGGGTCGTTCTCGCAAGGTAAACCACAACAGTGTTTGCACGTCGAGAAGCAGTTCAGTCCAGATTTGCGACATTCACGTACTACAGTGTGTCCTGTTTTCCAAGCGCAGCAACTCATCTTCAGTGGCGTGTGTGGCTCCGCATCTTTCGTCAGCGTCACGAGAAACAAAGCCTGATAAGTTTTTCTTCCAGCCCGATTGGCATGGACCGATGTTCTTCCCCTGCCAAGACTGCACGTGAGGCTAGAGTTGCAATGATTGCCACCTTGTTGCGTTCAATGCTGGCGAAGTCTTTCAAAGATCTTCTCGGGGCAGACTTTACAAAAAGCTCGTACCTGAGGTCGTCCAAAGTCGCGCAGTTGCAATTCCTATACACTGCTAACACCAGCTGTTCTCCTGACCGATCTAGTACGTCTTGAAACACTGAGGATTTAACAAATTCAGCAGCTTGCACTTTGAGGTGCGGCTGTTACTCCATAAGGTTTAGTAATTTTCCTTTACCTTGGCCAAAAAAGAAGAAGTAGTAGCACATTCTGTGAAGGCATGGTGACAAGGGCAGCTGGAGGACCGAAACTGGAAGCATTACCGGAGTACCACACTCATGCTGATTTCTCTCTTCCAAATTTATGGAAGCTCAAGCCGTTGTAATTGTTTCCTCGAATCGTTAGTAGAACAAGTACGTCAAATTCCTCGCTCACGATTGCCACACTGTCACACTCAGCAGCTTGAGAAATTGCTGTTTCCACAATTAATGTATCCGCATCTTCTTCCGCCTGTAGTACTTTAATACCTCCAGCCTCAAATTTCCTAATGAGCATCAAAATCAAGCGATTCTTGTTGTCCTCATCTGCGAGAAACGTCTCATGTGCGCCTGCAACACTTGTATTGTCTTCGAAAATGATTTCTAATGAAGAACTTGGTGTCTTTAAACGACGACATCTTTCAGAAGATTTTGTTCGCCTTTGCGAAGCGTCACTTCGGAAGCAACTGAAATGTAACTGTGATTTCTGATCCGTAGTGCTTTTTCAGATAGGTTTCATATTTCATACAGATGGCTTCAGATCTTTTTTTGATATGCCAGACAACATTATGGAGCAGATCACCACCATCCACCACAAAGCTTCGTTCTGTTGGAGAGACGTGAGTGCATCATAGAGAAAGATGATTTTCTACTCTTATTGAGACTGTCTTCTGTGAACAGAGACATAGGGTGTGGAGAAAGTTCAAATGAGAAACAGAACTTCAAGTCTTTAGCAGACTGCCTGATAACACACAGTCTTTGAAACAACGTTAATGGGCTTGTGGTAGGAATCCTCTTCTTCCCTATCTTGGGAATCGTAGTGCGGGGTGCAAGTGGTATAACCTAGGGGTTGCGTTGAAATGAGACGTTTTTAAAGTTCTCTCCTTTAATTCCGGTGTTCCCCTTAATGCATTCTACTAATGCCTCACGACATTTTACTGATTCATCACACGTTACTCCACTGCTTATTGCCATAAGCACATTACGTTTTGAAGAGGTGGGTGTTTTAACAGTCAGTCATTCAATTTGTCACTGATGCATTTCGCCCTGTGCGTGAAGCTCTTTTATCCACACGTTGCTCGCTTGTTCCTGATGGAATAGCATAGAATTCTTCAATTGTTTGACAAACATCCTGTGAGGATGCCATCCCTGAAGTCCACTTTGCGAGCACAGAATATGAAATATGAGTTAAGCCACATTTCACACTGTCTTCATTAGTGTCAAATCAGTCCATATGCCAAACCAAAATTTATCACGTCACCTAATGGTGAAGTAGCCTTCAGTTGTAAATTTCTTGAGCTTAGCAGGATCCATTCGGTCTTCCAGTGTGAACATCTGTTGGAAGTAAAGATCCCAGTTTCTAGCACGCTTAGTGAACTGTTCTGTGAGCCTAACACTTTGACAATACTGCAACCATAATTTGGTATTTCACACATCTTCAGCAACTGCAGTCGTATATATAAAAATAATAAGCAACCAGTCGCATATAAGAAATTTAATTTCTTGACCAGTTTCGGGCACTTAGCGCCCTTCTTCAGAAGGAGTGTACTAAGTGCTCGAAATCGGTCAAGAAATTAAATTTCTTGTATGGAACTGGTTGCTTATTATTTCAGTATATAGCCAAATATATGCAGAGGGCAAAAACTGTAGAGGAAGTCAGAGATTGGAATACATCCAGCAGATAATAGAGGACTTAGGTTGCAAGTGCTACTCTGACAGTGAGGTGAAGATGTTGGCACACGAGAGAAATTTGTGGCGGGGCTCATCAAACCAATCTAAAGACTGATGACGCAAAAAAGCCATAATTTGCTTCAATGCTGCAAATCGCATTTCCAAACTTGGTTATCAGATTCATGTAATCTTCGTTTCCAAGGCATTTGAATACTGATGATCGGTTATGGAGCAGCAACAGTTCGTCAATTATTTTCATTTCATCTTCTTTGAACTAAGTCTCCAGAAAGATGCATTATGACAGTACGGCGTAAACCAGTGTATGAGTTCTTACTGCTCGGGCGTGCGCATGCCCACTCCAAAATTTATCCAAACTGTTTTCAGCAAGTATTAAGGACAGTAAGTCTCTCAAGCCACTTCCTGCCATTATTATTCCGATGCATCCCAAGAGGGACATTAGAAAGTGAAACCCGCCTAATCGTACGATGAAATGTTCGAAATCACTGCCTTCGTTTCTTTTTCCATCGCCTTTAGATAAAATGGCTGATCGAAAGTGACGAAACACCGTCTTTGACCAGGTTCTATTCATTTTCTCAGTGCTGTTACAAGAGATGTATATATTCCTGGAGGATTATTTAAGAGTGAGAGGCACATTACTTATGAATGAACCGACTTTCGATGATCTGTGGCTTCTTCCATGAATCCATTCCGATCTGGCACGTTAGTGAATTTCTCCCAGTTTGCATAAAGCCACAGAATTCCATATCCAGAGAGCAATACCTTCAAACACTCAGGGTCGTCGAAATTGAGATCCTTTATAATAATTTTCAAGCCAACGCCATTTCCTTTTTGATAGTTCATCAGCTGAGGTACACAAACCGCAGACAAAAATTGAGAAGTTGAACGTCTTATTTCACTATCAATGTTCTTGTCAGACTCCATATCTTTGGGGCGAGTGACTGCCATGATTTCTCCCATGGAATGGAAAGTATCCAACGCATCAGTCGTGCAGGTAGTAAAAGCGGCGTTCTCGAAGATAAACTGGATGAATCTTTCACTGTTTATATTAGGATACTCAGATCGTACAATTGAGAACGTCTCAAATAGGGAAGCTTCCATATACGTAACTGTGAATTCGGTTATATTAAGAGCATCCACAATAAGTCTTGATCCGAATCTTTTGTACACGAATGTACTGAGACCAATCAATGGTGAAGATAGAAATGTCCGTGGCCTTACTACACAAATCACTAAATGTGAACTATCAAACAGTATCTACTTTTTAACCAAGTTGCTAAAATGACCAACTTTAACAACTGACAGGTGCCAAACGACTGCACCGATTTTGACATTTAAGGAGGTCACACGACGAAAAATTTAATGCTCTACCATTTGGTAATAATAACATTTTCAGTAGGACGCATGGTTCCCGAGTAATAGGCGAAAATCTGGACTAGTAATACGTTCCAAAACTGAGCGCACAAAAACGAATTTTTTCTGGAGCTCATACCTTTGGTTCTATTGGTGATAGAAAGGTAAGGTCAGCTGTTGTCGATAGCCCTCGGGCTTTGAACCGTTTATATACACAACAGAAGCATCAGTGTCGCTATCCTAAGAACAGGGTCAAAGTGTGAATATTACACACTTCCTTCTGCTTAGGCAAACGGAGCAAATCGGTTGGTTATTTTTGCATTTGATGTGATCCATGGGCGGCCTTAAAGGCCTTGTAGAGGCACCATTACTTTATATCTAGTTCCTTAGAAAACTCCAAAAAAGTATTTTTTCAATATTTTTAGTATCAAAGCCGAGCCGCGGATTCCAAGACGACAATGCACAGCAAATGCTTGAAAGTTTTACGATATAGTCCTACGATCAGGATCGATTATACGTGAAAATTTTCTTGGAATCTCTATCCGTTTGCGAGATGCAAAGGTTCAAATTTATCCTACCTGTATACGTAAAATACGCACGCTAAAGCGTAGTTTATAGACACAGGCAGGAGAGATACGCTATGAAGTGTCTCCGTTAGCATCATAAACGTTCTGGGAACCCCATGTTACAGTACTGAAGCAGATGCAAAATTTATGTACACATAAAATCCGGTCTAATGTGAAAAATTAGTTTTGTGTCATTTCAATTTCGTATAAGTAAACTATCAAAACTTTACTGACAGATAAAGTTCTTTTCATATGAGAGACATGCTCTGGTGTGGCAGGGCAAAGAAGGGAACCACCGGAAAAATGCTCCTATCGACCCCTATCGAAAAAAAGGCGAATATGCTCCTGTTTAAATGGCTATGACTGAAATGTGGGCTACCAGCTGCCTCAATCGCTTTCCCCAGCACCTTTAAAATTTTACCTAAAAATTTTGGCATGAACATATTCGCACTTTTTTATGCTGAGAGAGACGGAGACAGTGGCAGAAGGGAAGTAAAAATACTGGGAGATAGTAGACAGTGGTTGTGGTTTAAAAAAAGCGAAGGAGACATTGGTAGTGTAAGAGAAAGCCAGGGATATAGTGGTAGTGGAACATAGTTGATAGAGACAGAACAGTGATACGAAAAGATTGAAGGGAGGGGAATAAAGAGATGGAGAAAGTGGATGAGAGCGAGTGACAATGAGACAGAATCTGTGACAATGACAACGAGCAAAAGAGAGATAATGAGAAGAGGCAGTAGCTTTGGGAATGAATGAATGGGACAGAAGCAATAAGAGAGAGCAAGAGGGAGACACAGTGAGACTTTTTTTTGTGGAGCCCCTCCACGCCCACACTAGCATGATGGCCAACACAAAAGGTCTACTGCCATCTCTGCATAATGGTTCGTTTCCACTAAAATTCTACGATGTTTGCGTACGTCTGGTTCAGGTTAACTATTAATACGAACTCATCTGGAGATTGATTTGGTCGAAAGTTGAACGAAGGGTAGCGGTTTGAAGGGAGGAGGAAAAAACCTCTGCGATAGTTGGGTCAGGTTGTAAGAGCAGAAGCGATTTTCTTGCTGCCTGCGACAGGTCATGCAAGGGTAGGCTTTGTTAGTAGTGGGTATCATGCAGATCGATATCTTTGTCGTTGCGCGGTGGTGTTATTCAGGGGCTGCGCTGTGTGCCGGTGTTGATTTCTAGGTCAGTGTTCAACACCGTTTTGTGTCATATATCAGATTCACAGTGTAGGGTAATGTTGGCGGTTTGTGCGTCAGCTTGTCGGTTTCCCTGCTGTAGCCTGTTGGTCGGCTTTAATAGCAAAAAAATGGCTCTGAGCACAATGGGACTTTAAGGTCATCAGTCCCATAGAGCTTAGAACTACTTAAACCTAAGGACATCACACACATCCATGCCAGAGGCAGCTGGTATGTCAAGTCAACGTTGCTGTCATGCAGGAGCTTGCCAATGTTGTTGCTCGTGGATGTATGTTACCTTGCCATAGCTGGTTGTGTCCCAGCTAGTAGAGTCTTTTGCCGCTTGTGCTCCCACCCGTGGTTGTGGTCATAGTTTCCCAGAGTAAGGGTGGAAGGATTGTTCGAGTATCTCAAATTCCTGTATAGTCATATGGCGTGTTTTTTGAATACTATCTTGAGGGTTTCAAGGCGGTATTCATTGTGAAGATCCACGGTGCGTGTGTAGCGTGGAGCGTTGCTAATGATGCGTAGCACTTTGTTCTGTATGATCTGCAGGCGGCGCAGGCGTGTAGGAGCTGCTTATCCCCAGACGGAAATCGCGTACGTCATCAGAGGTCTAATCAGTTTCATATATATGAACCTCAACACCCTCCTATTCAGTGTACTTTCCTGTTGAGCATTGGGTAGAGCTGTTTAAGCCTCGCGTGCACTCTATTGGCAACTTAATCAATGTGGTCCCCTCCAATTTAGTTTCCGGTCCAGCCAGACACGGCGATGTCTGACTAAGCTGTGGCTGGATCGTGTTATGCTTTGCATTAAAAATAGGTTTCTAATCCGTGATTAGTCTCCCGCGGTTATAGCGATTGTGGTTGTCACCGCCAGACACCACACTTGCTAGGTGGTAGCTTTTAAATCGGCCACGGTCCATTAGTATACGTCGGACCCGCGTGTCGCCACTGTCAGTAATTGCAGACCGAGCGCCGCCACACGGCAGGTCTAGAGAGACTTACTAGTACTCACAGTCTAACATAACAGTCGCGACACTCACTGCTGTAAAAGTTGTTGCCGTTTGACAGATGGAGCGACACTAGCGCTCCAAGCGGCAGGTAAGGTGGACGTCAGACGCGTCGTAAGCATAATGTTTGTTTGCATCCATTTCCTACGTAATTTCCGAATTATTCGGGTTATTTTCTTGCATCCAAGAGTTTGTATAGTATCAGAAGGCATATATGTTTCTAAAAATGATTCTAAAACAAGCGCAAGTATGGACAAAAACCATGAATAGAACACTTGTGACATTAGACAGAATTGCAGCTTACCACGTTGATATCAAAAGAATATAAATACACAGATTCACATGTAAGAAACACAGACATGTACCTCTACATGCAAAAGCGATGAACAGCTCGTTTATCGTTCTGTAGGCCTACTGTGTTTGTCATTGTCGCCTGTTGCCACAAGTACGACCTCCATCTTTGTATTATTCTAAGTGTGACAAGCAACTGACAAATAGTGGGAGAAATATGCTGAAAACATTATAATGAGCTGATTACATAAAATTTCACGAAAAACCAAATATTTGAATAATTTTCAAACAATCTGTCTGTAGGCACTTTCCTTGTCCCATAATAGTTTCGCTCGAAGTCTAGCGATCTGCACATTCTGACACTTCACACGCTTTTGTAAGACACGAACAGCTGCACTTAATCTACCCAGTTCATCGTCAATGTAGGTCTGTGTTGACTATTCTCACGAATCTGGCACTAATACATGGAGAGTTGAACTGGCTGCTTCTGTGTCATTGGACTGTTTTACAGCTTTAGATTGACTGTCAAATCTTTGTGGCAGTTTCCTTTTCATCGTCAGTTGAGGTGGCTTATTTGGAATGTCAAACAGTGTGGGTACTGCATTCCACGCGTGTTTGTTATTGTCTGCGTTCATGAACTGTTATTGCGCTACAAAAGCTCCCGATGGTAAAAACCATTGTATAAATCAAAATAAACAATCACTATTCGCTTTCACGATCGCGTAAAACTCACAGTTCAACCTACCGGCCGCTTGGAGCGCTGCTGGCGCTGAAGGCAACAAAATCGGGGCGAAGTGTCGCGACTGTTATGTTAGACTGTGCTAGCACTCGCCCCAGTTGTACAGCCGACGTTGCTAGGAAAGGTTCACTGAGAATTACGCTCTCATTTGCCGAGACGATAGTTAGCATAGCCTTCAGCTAAGTCAATTGCTACGACCTAGCAAGGCGCCATTTATCCTTTGCTATGTATCTAATGAAGCATGTACAGTAACAAGACCAATGTTCACCAATTGTGGATTAAAGTTAAGTATTCCAGCAGCTACGTACTTTCCTTTATAGCATTCATTAAGTATCCTGTTTCAGACCTCACGCCATCCTGCGTGAGCTTATAGCGTGCATTTCGGCTTCCTCAAACAACACGGTGTTGGCACTTCTGCCGATACATCAGCGATTGTGCTGTTATCCTCTCTCTCTGCGAGTCGCAGCAGCAGCGTATATCGATATTCGCAACCTTGTAATATCTTTGCTTCTTTGGCCTCGCACTGACAGTTTCCGGCTGTGCCGTGTGCGGGCAGTTGGTCGGTTGGCGCGGAGCAGCGAGGAAGTCTCCGTGGCGCGTATCTGGCCGGGGGCAGCTGGCGGCGCCAACGCGCGGTTGGAGTGTGAGGGGCTGTTCCCATTACTGCGATGTTCGTGGTTCAGCGATCCCGGACACGAAGATTGAGTCCATACTTAATCTATCAGCCAGCCCCAACTGTTCACATTGTGTCGTTTGAATTTCGTTGTGGGCTGCTGGGACCTTCCCGTTGGCAACAATGTGTGTTTTCAAATTGGTGAAATTCTAGCCGCCACTCTGTGGAGTATAACTTAACTTGATTAGATCTGAATTGAAGTGCACCAGCGGAATGTTCTGTCTTGTAGCCGTTAACGTTCCGGTTACCGGCGCTGGCCGTTGATGTAAATTCAGGCAGTGTATTTTCCTCGTCGTGTTGTGGCTGTCTAGCACGGCATGTAGTTTGACTGCTAGATGTGTAATTCGTTGTGGGCGCCAATACCTTCTGCGTTGACCCATTGAACTCCCTGTTGTGTGCTGGTCGGGTGGAGCGGAGTTATCCTGTCGCTTGGTCCGTTGACTGACTGTCGGTTGGATTGCCTTCGGATTGAGAATTGTTGGGCCGACTGCCTCTCACCTAAGCAAGCGTTGGTGTTTGAATTCCAGGCCGACCCTTGGAAACGTTCTGAGAGCCGTTAGATGTGCTGCCTTTTCTTATTTGTCTTTGTTATTTATGTATGGCTTCTGGCCGATTTTAAATTAAAGTTGTTTTGCCCTTAGGGCGTGAGATTGTTTTGGCCTTCAGCTTAATTTAGAGAAGTGTTTTAAGATAAGGCATTCTGCCTTTTAAATTCAAATTCCTGGTTTTGAGTCTTAGGTTATTGGGCTTCAGCCGGTTTTAAATTGTTTTGCCCTTGAGGTGTGAGATTGAATGGCGCATTTAGCCGGGAATTCTAAAATTAATGTTTGGCTTGCTCTGTTTTTAATGTTTTCTTTACTCTTCTAATATTTGTCAAATGAATAAAGTAGTATGTTAGAGTGCAACTGACAGCCACTCATTTTGGCCTCTTTCCACAAATTAAACTATCTGTCCTGACTTGCGGGTATAGCAGGGGATCTCACTGGTCGCAGAGCGCGGTTTCGCTTGTGCTTGCCATTCCTGTTTCTGTCAGTTTCACCCTTGTTCTGTTTTTGTGTTCTGTGGCACCATACTGTTTTGGCTGTTACTTGTTGTTGTGGCGTAACAAGCTAGTCACGCCACACTGAGGAGGAAGCCGAAAGGCACGCGTACACACACGCCGACTGGCGTCAAGTCTGGAACAGGATACGTATTGAATACTATAAAGAAAATAAGTATCTTTGGAATATACTTAACTTTTAATCAATCCTTGTGATACATCTCTCTTGAGTATACAAATGAGACTCGTAAGATACATGCACTGTGAAAATTGGCGCCTTGCTAAGTCGTAGCCATTAACTTAGCTGAAGGCTATTCTGTCTCTCGGCAAATGAGAGCAAAAGGCTTCGTCGGTATAGTCGCTAGCAACGTCGCCGTACAACTGGGGCGAGTTCTCGTACGTCTCTCGAGACCTGCCGTGTGGTGGCGCTCGGTCTGCGATCACACAGTGGCGACACGCGGGTCCGACATGTACTAATGGACCGCGGCCGATTTAAGCTACCACCTAGCAAGTGTGGTGTCTGGCAGTGACACCACACTTGTTTCAGGTGCTTATAGTACTAGCAGTCAGACAGTGTCAGCGGTCGGCCTACTCAGGAAGGACCACCTTGTTTACGAGACGGCAATAAGGCGCCAGCCGATTGAGGGCAGTGTTCCGGAATTAGTAGCCCGTTTGCGCGCTGCAGTTCTTCATCCGGTTGACGTCTCGTTAGCCGCTATCACAAAATAAGTACCAAACTGTAACATTCCATTAAAAAAAAAAGCAAAGTTGACCTTCATATCTCTAACGCAACCCCACCTAGCAACATTTGTCCCACAAACTTTTCAGCCACTATCATTCTTTCGGAATTATTCTAGGTGGCAATAGTTAGTGACTCATCTTGAATAACAGTCTGAATCGTCCGCCACGTCTTCCAAATCTCTGAGGAGTCAGCAATGTTTACCTTTTCGGTGCCTATTAACATAACTTTTTACGGACTTTCTTATAAAATATTTGAAATTGTCCGTATGTAGTAAACCAAACAGTAGTTAATGTTAATAGAGGTGTTTAAACTGCCTTTGTCATATAACAGAATAATTGAAATGTAGTACTACGTGGCTACAGAAACGGAGGTTCGGAACTTGAGTGATAATTTGTAAATATTAAATGTAATGAGTTAAGAATTCGGTAGCAATGTCTTCAAATATGGGTGTTACGCAGTAACAGCCTGTGGCTGTTTATTACTTATGCCTGTATATAGCCAGTTTGAAAACAGGTGCTTATTTTTTATTCAAAACAAGCTACTTCAAGAAATGCCGCCTTTTCATTGCACAGAGATGGGGGAAAGTATAGTTTCATCTTACAGTAAAATGAATTTTTGTCAATAGTTTCAGCTATCATTTAACCAGTATTCATTTTATGTACTTTATGATAAATCTGTTGCTTGTTGAGTAGTGGTAAAAACTTTAGACTTTGAAGGTTTTGTTACTTGTGCAGGTTTTCTCACAATGACCAATCCGCTGTACAAAATATTTGAATTATCACTCGTTCTACCGTGCCTATATAAAAAATGGCATTAAGTATTATTCAGTCTGTGTTTTATGATAAGACGTATAAATTCATCACAAATGTTCCTCTCCACCTTTCCAATTGCGTAAATATATCAGGAATCGAAAAATTTTGAGACAAAGTGCTTCTGTACAATTTTTGTCTGGAAAGAAACGCAATTGCATACAACTGGTTCCATTTTTATAGCTACTTTTATTAACGTGTATTTACAATACAGCTCGGCCGGGTTGGCCGAGCAGTTCTAGGCGCTACAGTCTGGAACTGCGCGACCTACGGTCACAGGTTCGAATCCTGCCTCGGGCATGGATATGTGTGATGTCCATAGGTTAGTTAGGTTTAAGTAGTTCTAAGTTCTAGGGGACTGATGACCTCAGAAATTAAGTCCCATATTGCTCAGAGCCATTTACAATACACAAATGAGCGCCGGGTGGTTCCCAATGGTCTCTCCAGCAGTCTATGGCCCCTCTTTTTTCTTCATTCAGGGTCACTGGGAAAACTAAACATGCAAAAACAATTTTTGCAATAGTTAGTGCAGTTCACAGCTGAGCAGTCACCCTTATTTACAACGAATTCTTCAATACATTTAATTAGAAACATCCACTCGCATCGTGACTCGTATGTAAACAAATGTGAATATCCTATACTTTGGGGAAAACATAGCGGATAGTTGAAATGGCTCTAAGCACTTTGGGACTTAACATCTGAGGTCATCACTCCCCTAGAACTACTTAAACCTAGCTACACATCCATGCCCGAGGCAGGATTCGAAACTGCGACCGTAGCGGTCGCGCGGTTCCAGACTGAAGTACCTAGAACCGCTCGGCCACACCATCCGGCGGGGGGTGAGGAGATAGGTGTAATACAATAGTTGTAAGCATAATTTTAATTTAACTAACCATCCAGTAAAATCCACTGATACTCTTAATTCCAAACTTTTAAAAACAAGACAAAATAATTGATTTAAAACCGTGTGTCAAAAGACTTTACAAATTAAACATGAACCGTGCATGGCTCGTATTCAGCCCATTAATTGTTTGTCATCTTCTATTACGGTAGTGCCGCCTCGTTTTCTTATTTCATTTACTGGCGTCACTAAGTTCCTGCCTTACTTGCCCGTGAGTGGCAGCAGCAGTGCGTATCGGTAAGCGCACTGTCATACCATCTCTGGGACGATGGATAGTATTTCTGGGTCGTCGTGTGCTGTGTAGTCAGTGAGTGGGAGACGGACCAGCAGTGTAGTCGCGACGGGGCAGCAGTCGCGGATGGACCAGCAGCCCAGTCTGTATGTTGGCGTGAGCAGCAAGCAAGCCCCCATAGCACGAAGTCGGCTGGAGCCGCTGACGACGTGCACGCGTGGTTGGAGTGTGAGGTGCTGTTTGCGAGTGCTCCGAAGTTCGTCGCCCACCGATCTTGGACATGACAGTTGAGTCCTCACTTAGCTTACTATCGAGCCTCAACTATTAACATTTCTTAGTTCGATCCTGGTTGTCGCTTTTGGGACATTGCTGCGAGCAACAACTTGTGTGTTTTTAAGTCGGCTAGTATTACAGCCGCCTTCATGTGAAATTTAACTTAATTTATACCCTGTTATGGAAGTTAACCAGCGGTATCTTCTGCCTTGTGGATGTTGACGTTCCGGTTACCTTGAGAGGCACCCACATGCCTTGCTCATACTGTGGCATCAAGCAGTCAGGCCTGCAGGATGAGTGGTCTGCCAAGCGAGTGGATTCATTTTTTATTTATCAAGTAACATGAGCTCTAGTACTCACAATTAAGTTACAAATTATTCTCCTGTTTGAATATTAGCCAACAGAAACGGATAACGCACATCTGACTATTAAAAATTTACACAACTCTGATTGTTCACTACGCACTGGCAATACCACATTTTCTTTCTTATTCAATGGCTTTGATCAACACGTGGCCATCGCACTGAATATGAATGGCGCACACATTATAAATTCTGGGTATCATGACAACATACTATTCGAAGGAAAAGGCCACCAATCTTTTTCTTTTCACTATCTTATTTATTCCGATAAATTCTATAACCTAAACACACAAATTCTATAACCTACAACAATAACACATGAGAAATTCCGCCCAGTGGGCATGGCTTTACATTGGTGAATCTCTATCTCGTAATTATTTAACGCTAGAGTGCACTTTCTGGATAGTATGGTGGATCTTCTGCTATATCTCACATTTCGACTCACACCCATCATCACGAAACTTTCCTCCAGGCCGAGCGGTACAAAAAGGAACATGCATAACCCACTGCCTCTGAAACTATCTCGTTACTCTCCCATGCCAATCACACATACTTAAATTTCATGAAATACATCACACTGGCAACATACAATACAAAACGAGGAATAGTCAAAACGTTATAATCACATCACTTTCAGCTTTCCCACTTCAATTAAAATTCATCCTAGTTTCACATGACACTGCCCCACTTCGTAACTTTTCTTTCCTGCTACGAACTCTGGAGGATATATGCACATCTTCCTGTGCAATGCAAACCAAGTGGCGTTGCTGGATAGACGGCTGACACACCTTGCTTCATTCTCAGAGTATTATAGTTTGAATCAAGCGTCACACGGAAACATAACACGCAAAGTAATATTAAGAACATATTCATCACACACGCGAGTCCGCAACTGATACCATGGACGAGTACTTCTCTTTATCCTTTGTCTCATACACAGATTGAGACTCACACAGTACTCACCACGTGGAAGTACTCGTCTCTAATTTCGAGTCCTGCACACGCCATTTCTTAAATATTTCCAACTTATAGTACACACGCTAGTAATTCAGCTTAACTTAAGCACTCGGAAGTATTTCAACTTATTGCTACACGTGGTTTCATTGTGACAGTTGGTCACTTCCGAAGATTACTACGATCCCCTTAATATTACCTGCCTGACATTTAATTCTCCCCACAAAAGTTCCTGAAATAGAGAAATTATTACTCCAAACTACTCTTAAGTATTTCACATGCATACCATGTCTCCACTCTTTTGTCTTTACGGAGCACACCTAAGATAGGTCATACCAACACTAGATCCAGCGGCAGAGTGCTGAAACATGGCCGATCTCGCACGTCCGCCAAGGTGGGGGAGCACCATGCTACCGTATTGGTCAGCCACATTTCAGACGCTCAAAGCTCCGGTAAATTTCATCTCTTTGGTTCCACCAAAGGTAACCAAAGGATCGTCTCAAAGATGCGGTTAGCAGACGACCATACATTCATTCATTTCACAGATCTCACCAAACTGGATGTAGGTATTTATTTTCTGGGAGTGCACATGTGATCAATTAAATAAATAAATTGTCATTCTTTCCCACACTGGTATCCGGCTTCACTGTATTAATTGAAATTGAGTTATTATTAGAAAAAATATGTTGTACTGACAAGAATAACGAAGAATGTTGTACCTATTTTCAATGTCGGGCGGTACTGTACCCTTTCAACGTGCCCTGGTCGTTGACGTAATTTTAGGCAGTGTATTTTCCTCGTTGTGTTGTTACTGTCCAGCGCAGCGTGCACTTCGACAGCTGAGGTGTTATTGGTCGTTGTGGGCGCCAATATTCTGTGTGTCGTGTATTGAAATCTTGTGGTCGTTTTGCTGGTTGCATGGGGCGGAACTGATTTGGTTGATTGGTCGGTTGGCTGTGTGTCGGTTGGATTGCCTCCAGATTAAGAAGTCGTTGGACAGGCTGCCTGTCTCACCTAAATGGGTGTTAGGGTTACAATCCCAGGCTGACCCTTGGAAACTTCTGAGCGCCATTCCTTGTGTGTTATGTAGTAATTTCCCTGTTTGGATTATAGTTATTTGGTTGATGTGTGGCTTTCAGCTGAGTACCAATATCTCTTAAATTAATCTTCTTGTCTTGCCCTTAAGGCATGGGATTGTTATGTTTTTATATGGGGCCTTTAGGCGAATTTTACTGGAGAGGGTTAAGACAAGGCCTTCTGCCTTTTAGATTGAAACTCTTTCTAGGCCTTAAGCCGTAAAACATATTTTGTAGATTTGTGGCCTTCAGCCGAGTATTAATATCTCTTAATGCCCTTGTCTTGCCCTTAAGGCATGTGATTGTTATTCTTTATTTTATATGAAATGTTTTAAAATACGGCCTTCTGCCCTTTAAAATTGAAACTCTTCCTTCTAGGGCCGAAGCCGTTAAATTATTTGTTGGTGAGCGGCCTTCAGCCGAGTTTTAATATCTCTTAAATTAATCTTCTTCTCTTGTCCTTAAGGCGTAAGATTGTTATGCTTTTGAATGGGGCCTTCACCCCAATTTGTATGAAATGTTTTAAGATAAGACCTTCTGCCTTTTGATTGAAACTCCTCTTATTGATTAATATGCGAGCTCCAGCCCAGTTCCATTAAATTGCTAAGGCTCTCAGCCGATTGGATTGAAGATTTAGAAAATATTCTTGGGTGAAACGTCCAGAACAACTTGTATTTCCATTTTGCTTAAACCTTGTGTCTTGGATTTTGAATGTGGCGTTCAGCCGATCTAAAGTTAATCAAAGGAGGTCGATTAAAGTTAAGTGTGTTTTGCATCGCTGTTGTAATATTGCGTGTTGATAAATAAAGTTTGTATGTTCACTGCAACTGACAGGAACTCATTTTGGCCCATTTTCACAACCTAATCCGCTCTTTCCTGCTAGCGCATGCTTTTCAAAACATTTAATTTAATGTGATACCTTGGCCAAGAAAAACTTTACGACCAGAAGTGAATATAACACATGCGCTCAGCCTATAAAAATTACTGCAGTTCCTCATTCGTCTATCTTTGCTAAATGCAAACAGTTACAAAAGAAAGCACAACTATCAGAATTTGTCTCTGGAAGGGACACGAAAATAGCCATCTGGTTACAGTACATATGAGTAGCATGACAAGTTTTCGGACTCCCTCTCCCGCAGATTTCTCTTAGTTAAGCCACACAGAACACGCCCGTTATTCAGACCCCTGGACGACGACCGTTCCAATGACTACAGCTCACTATAACTCAAAAAGTTTAATGGTGGGTATTGTCCACGGTGTCACCGATAACGACCAAAGGCATCTTCTGTCCGGAACACGTCGTGTAGCATGTTGACGCAGCCCGGGGCCCGCTCTTTCGTCTCGCTCCCTGGTTGCAACGGTTCTGCCCGTCCCTCGTGGCAGTCGGCAGAGTACGACACCTGAGTGGCGCTGGTCGCGCCACACTGTACTACCGGCGCCGGGAGGTTGCGCGCGGCAAAGGTGTCACACGTGAGGCGATGATACTATCGACACAGGAAGTAGGAGTAATCCGCTGAATTACAGGCCCATACCACTAACGTCGATTTGCAATAGGGTTTTGGAATACCTATTGTGTTCGAAGTACCTTGAAGACAACGCTTTATTGACAGGTAGCCAGCACGGATTCAGAAAATATCGTTCTTGTAAAACACAACTAGCTCTTTATACTCATTAGGTAATGAGTGCCATCGACAGGGGATGTCAAATTGATTCCATATTTTTAGATTTCCAGAAGACTTTCCTCACGTATCCTCATTAGCGTCTTCTTACCAAACTGCGTGCCTATTGAATGTCGCATCAGTTGTGCGACTGCATGCGTGATTTCCTGTCACAAAGGTCAAAGCTCGTAGTAATAGACGGAAAGTCATCGAGTAAAACGAAAGTAATATCCGGCGTTCCCCAAGGAAGTGTTATAGGCCCTCTGTTGTTCCTGATCTACACAGTATGATCAAAAGTATCCGGACACCTGGCTGAAAATGACTTACAGCTTCGTGGCGACCCCTGTACGTAGTGCTGGAATTCAATATGGTGTTGGCCCACCCTTAGCCTTGATGAAAGATTCCACTCTCGCCGGCATACGAGGTGCATTCAAGTTCTAAGGCCGCCGATTTTTTTTTTCTTCGGACTGGAAAGAGATAGAAACATGCGCATTGTTTTAAAATGAGGCCGTATTCATTGTCAATAAGTCCCAGAGATGGCATCACCGTACGGCAGATGGAATTTTACCGCCAGCGGCGAGAATGAGAACCGTTTTAAATACTTAAAATGGCGACGTTTTCCTTACTTGAACACCGTGCAATCATTCGTTTTCTGAATTTGCGTGGTGTGAAACCAATTGAAATTCATCGACAGTTGAAGGAGACATGTGGTGATGGAGTTACAGATGTGTCGAAAGTGCGTTTGGGGGTGCGACAGTTTAATGAAGGCAGAACATCGTGTGACAACATACCGAAACAACCTCGGGCTCGCACAAGCCGGTCTGACGACATGATCGAGAAAGTGGAGAGAATTGTTTTGGGGGATCGCCGAATGACTGTTGAACAGATCGCCTCCAGAGTTGGCATTTCTGTGGGTTCTGTGCACACAATCCTGCATGACGACCTGAAAATGCGAAAAGTGTCATCCAGGTGGGTGCCACGAATGCTGACGGACGACCACATGGCTGCCCGTTTGGCATGTTGCCAAGCAATGCTGATGCTGAACGACAGCATGAATGGGACATTCTTTTCGTCGGTTGTGACAATTGATGAGACGTGGATGCCATTTTTCAATCCAGAAACAAAGCGCCAGTCAGCTCAATGGAAGCACACTGATTCACCGCCACCAAAAAAATTTCAGGTAACCACCAGTGCTGAAAAAATGATGGTGTCCATGTTCTGGGACACCGAGGGCGTAATCCTTACCCATTGCGTTCCAAAGGGCACTACGGTAACAGGTGCATCTTACGAAAATGTTTTGAAGAACAAATTCCTTCCTGCCGGGGAGGGCTGCGCATGTGCTGTTTCACCAAGACAACGCACCCGCACATCGAGCTAACGTTACGCAAAAGTTTCTTCGTGATAACAACTTTGAAGTGATTCCTCAAGCTCCCTTCTCACCTGACCTGGCCCCTAGTGAGTTTTGGCTTTTTCCAACAATGAAAGACACTCTCTGTGGCCGCACATTCACCAGCCGTGCTGCTATTGCCTCAGAGATTTTCCAGTGGTCAAAACAGGCTCCTAAAGAAGCTCTCGCCGCTGCCATGGAATCATGGCGTCAGCGTTGTGAAAAATATGTACGTCTGCAGGGCGATTACGTCGAGAAGTAACGCCAGTTTCATCGATTTCGGGTGAGCAGTTAATTAGAAAAAAAATCGAAGGCCTTAGAACTTGAATGCACCTCGTACATTCAGTCAGGTGCTGGAAGGCTTCTCGGGGAATGGAAGCCCATTCTTCACGGAGTGTTGCACTGAGGAGAGGTGTCGATGTCGGTCGGTGATGCCTGGCACGAAGTCGGCGTTCCAAAACATTCCCAAGGTGTTCTATAGGATTCAAGTCAGGACTCTGTGCAGGCCAGTCTATTGCAGGGATGTTAGTGTCGTGTAACCACTCCGCCACAGGCCGTGCATTATGAACAGGTGCTCGATCGTATTGAAAGATGCAATCGCCATCCCTGAATTTCTCTTAAACAGTGTGAAGCAAGAAGGTGCTAAAAAAATCAATGTAGGTCTGTGCTGTGATAGTGTCACGCAAAACAACAAGTGGTGCAAGCCTCCTCCATGAAAAACACGACCACACCATAACACCACAGTCGCCGAATTTTACTGTTGGCACTGTACACGCTGGCAGATGCTCACCGAGCATTCGCCATACCCACACCCTGCCATCGGATCGCCATATTGTGTACCGTGATTCGTCACTCCACACAAGGTTTTTCTACTGATAAATCGTCCTACGTTTACGCTCCTTACACCAAACGAGGCGTCGTTTGGCATTTTCCGGCGTGATGTGTGGCTTATGAGCAGCCGCTCGACCATAAAACTCCCGTCTAACTGCCATAGTACTTGCAGTGGATCCTGATGCAGTTTGCAATTTCTGTGTGGTGGTCTGGAATGATGTCTACCTATTACACATTGCGACCCTCTTCGGGCAACTGTCGGCGGCCTCTGTCAGTCAACAGACGAGGTTGGCCTGTACGCTTTTATGCTGTACGCGTTCCTTCGCTTTTACACTTCACTATCGCATCGCAAACAGTGGATCCAGGGATGTTTAGGGGTACCCATCTCTTGTACAGACGTTTGACACAAGTCCGTGAGTTCTGCGGAGCGCCCCATTCTGCTCTCTCGCGATGTCTAATGACTACTGAGGTCGCTGATATGGAGTACCTGGCAGTAGACGGCAGCCCAATGCACCAAAAATTTAAAAAAAATATGCTTTTGGGGATGTCCGGATACTTTTGATCACTTAGCGTATACGAGGGCTATCCACAAAGTACATTACGTTTTGGAATTAAAAATAAATGAAGTATTGGAAATTTTTTTTATTACATACAGATGAAAGCCACACTTAAATACTACTTTTCTACATAGTTGCCATTTAAATTAAGGCACTTATCGTAGCGATGGACGAGCTTGGAAATTCCTTCGTCGTAAAATTCGGCCGCCTGCGCCTTCAACCACGTGGTTACCTCATTTGGGACAGAAAAGGTGTGATTTGTGTGGATTTCCTGGAAAGAGGCACTACAATAAACTCTCAAAGGTATTGCCAAACTCTGCACAACCTCAGAAGAGCAATACAAAACAAGCGCAGGGGGAAGTTGGGCTCAAAGATCTTGCTGATTCACGACAACGCCCGGGCCCACACGGCAAATGCCACTCGTGAAGTTCTCGAATCTTTTAAGTGGGAGTTGTTTCCTCATCCGCCATACAGTCCCGACCTGGCACCGAGCGACTTCCACTTATTCCCAGCAATGAAGAAGTGGTTGGCTATGCAGCGTTTTGATGACGACGCACAGCTTCAAGAAGAGGTTACCAAGTGGTTGAAGGCGCAGGCGGCCGAATTTTACGACGAAGGAATTTCCAAGCTCGTCCATCGCTACGATAAGTGCCTTAATTAAAATGGCAACTATGTAGAAAAGTAGTATTTAAGTGTGGCTTTCATTTGTATATATTAAAAAAAATTCCAATACTTCATTTATTTTTTAATTCCAAAACGTAATGTACTTTGTGGATAGCCCTCGTATTAACGACATAGGAGACAATCTGAGTAGCCGTCTTAGATTGTTTGCAGATGATGCTGTCATTTATCGTCTTGTAAAGTTCTCAGATGACCAAAACGAATTGCAAAGTGATTTATATAAGATATCTGTATGGTGCGAAAAGCGGCATTTGACCCTGAATAAAGAAAAGTACTAAAAGAAATCCGCTAAATTTCGATTACGCGGTAAGTAACACAAACCTGAAGGCTCTAAATTCATTTAAATACTTAGGGATTACAGTTACAAATAATCTAAATTGCAACTATCACATAGATAATGTAGTGGGTAGAGCAAATGACACTGCGATTCATTGGCAGAACACTTGGAAGGTGCAACTGGTCTACTAAAGTGACTGCTTACACCATGCTTGTCTGCCCTATTCTGGAGTATTGCTGTGAGGTGGGACTGACGGATGACATCAAGAAAGGTTAAAGAAGGGCAGATTGTTTTGTTTTATCGTGAAATAGGGGAGATAGCGCCACATGATACGTGAACTGGAGTAGCAATTATTTTTCGTTGCGAAGGGATCTTCTCATGAAATTTTAATCACCAGTTTTCTCCTTCGATTGCGAAAACATTCTGTTGGCACCCATCTACATAGGAAGAAATGATCATCACGATAAAATAAGAGAAATCAGGGCTCCACAGAAAAATTACAGTGCTCGTTTTTCCCGCGCGCCGTTCGAGAGTGGAACGCTAGTGAGACAGCTTGAAGGTGGTTCATTGAACCTCTGCCAGGCACTTTATTGTGAATAGCAGAGTAATCACGTACATGTAGACGGAGATGTAACTGAACGTTTAGAGAGGGCGTTTGGTGCAAAATATTTACATTTGTGAATGAAGTGATTGTTGTCAGATATTATACAATTGTTTGTTCAAAAAAATGGCTCTGAGCACTATGGGACTCAACTGCTGTGGTCATCAGTCCCCTAGAACTTAGAACTACTTAAACCTAACTAACCTAAGAACATCACACACACCCATGCCCGAGGCAGGATTCGAACCTGCGACCGTAGCAGCAGCGCGGCTCCGGACTGGAGCGCCTAGAACCGCACGGCCACCGCGGCCGGCAATGGTTTGTTTATTGTTCACAGTAGAGATACGTATTACTAGACTGATGCATTGTAAGTTCTGGTTTTATAGCTTATTTGAAAAAAAGGGGTGGATGTATGCATTAGTTTACATACCTTACATGAAGCTATTGAATGTTTATGTTGGTAGCTGTGAGTCTACCATACAATCTACAAATTGTCGTCGGCAAACAGCAAAATGTAATTTTTATTTTTGTTTATAATGCACTGCAGAACGTACGACTTTGATGTTGCAATGTTTGTCTCCTTTGTTTGTGGTATGATAACACGCTGATTTCTATCACTTTTGTGTTTTCACAAGCATTTTCTGCTGGTTTTCGAGTTTGGACAGTGACCAAGAAATCATTTTTCGTAGGTCTACCTTCAAAATTGTCTTAACAACACATATTTTCAAAAGACCTTTTATTTCTTATTTGGTCGCCTTAGGAGCGGAACGACGGCTGCAGTATAAGATCAACAGTCTTTCCAAATTTCAAGTTTCTGTCCTTAGCAGTTTGGGCTGTGCGATGATGTGTCAGTCACTCAAGACTTTTCTTTTTATATATACAGATCTATTCAAATACTACAAGAGTTTGTACGATGATGGAATTTAATACTGTTTCTTCCTGTGTTTCACAAACTGTGAAATTTTTAAGAAGAGCATTAGCATGTTGCTGGGGATAGTTCGTAGTTTCTCGCGTATCGCCTGCTATTTCGCTGCGAGAGTCATACGAGGCCTGTTCAGAAAGTAAGCTCCGATTGATTGCCAAATTGAAACCACAGTGAACATCAGAAATGTTTTACTTGTAACAATTAGCTACACCTTTCAGCTACTTCTCTACGTAGTCGCCGTTCTGACTTAGACTTTTGTCATTGCGTTGTACCAACTTTTCAATAGCCTCATCATAGAAGGCAGCCGCCAGTGCTTTCCGCCAATTCTCCACGCTGGCCTACACCTCGTTGTCTGTGTCAAAATGTTGTCTTCAAAGACAGCGGTTCATGTGACCAGAGATGAAACTCAGGGGGAGACAATTGCGGACTGTATTGTGGGTAATCTCACATTTCTATTTGAAAACGATGCAGGAGCATCTTCATTGCCCCTGCAGAATGCGGCTGAGAATTGTCTTGAAGAAGAAACAGCACGACAGTTATGTAATGTTAGCTGCATAGCTTCAGGCGAAATTTCTCACCAGGCCCTCGTACTTGGCGGCAGACACTATTTTCTAGACATCTTTACGCACTCACTGCGAGCTCAGAAATGAGAAGAGCGACGTGATGCTAACTGGGGTTATACTAGAGACACTACCCAACACATCTGTGCAAAGCTTTATCGGATTTTCATAGTCGTTTCCATTTCGCGACCGATCGGAGCTTACTTTCTGAACGCCCCTCGTATATCACGTGGTTGTTCTAGCAGGCTCGATACCGTATCGAGCGCTGCTGCGTATCGGAGAATCCCGAGAACCTACAGAGCGCGAGGGTCGTTTGCTTTGCTCTACCCGTTGCACTTCGTGGCTGCCAGTACAGGACAAGGCGCCCACAAGCTTTCGAGAGACTCTGAAGCCTGAGATGACCGGTTCTGTCAGCGGGTCGAACGCCAATATTGCATAACGGATGCGGACGGCGTCGTCATTGAGGCATTCCGCCAGAGGACTGGCGGCAAAACGGCCTCCGGCTGCCGCCGCCAGGGTCCGGGAACAGGGTTCCCGGAGGCGGAGGGCCTGAGGAGGGGAGGCATTTGGGAGGCGGGAGGCGGTCTGGGCCCAGAAATCCAATCCAGTTTGAAATATGGGCCCTGCCGCGCGCCAGTTGCCGGCACAATGGCAGCGGTGGCTTCTTCTGGCCGCCGTGCCGCCCCCGCGGGGGGCCGTAGAGGCTGTGCCGCCCCCGCTGCTCGCCACGGACCCGTCCGCCCCCCCTGTCGTCCACAGACCAGCGGGTCCAGAAAGGCCTGTTGCGTGGCTTCCGCCACCCTCTACCGCCCCTGTTGCTTCTCAGAGTGGGTTCCATAGTCACTCGGAACAAAACGCTGCACTGTGTTCATCATAGGAATAAACCTGATGTAAACATTACATTCGGTATTGTCATATCGTCATTAGATTTTGTTTGGCGTGGAGCGGAAGCTAAGCTGTCTCGAGTACAGTCAAGTACGATAGCAAGGACACGCTGTATGCCGTGCGCTAGGAGCACGGCAACTGAGCGACAATGCGCGACAACAGCTCTAGCGGTGCATCTGTCTTGATCAACATTGGCTATCCAGTTGGTCCAACTAGTGATGTGAGCACGTAAATTTACGACTTAAAAGAAAACGAACAGAGAAACAATATTACTTCGACTGTCATGTAATTTTAAAGAGAATGAAATATTCGGCAAAACTTCAGCAATACCTCACGCTGTTTAGGGAACCAGACGGAAAGCATAACATGCTCTCGCTCTTAGCTTTGCATTGTAATTAAAAACAAGTGATGAAAATTCCTAACTTATACACAGAGTAATTTTTATACGTGAGACATGCGTGGCGCAAAAGTGTATTTACCTTATAGTTAAATACTGAATCTATTGAAGGTATTTTTTAAAGTCAGACGTCTGGTAACCTCTGAACTTCTCCCACATCCGATTTCTAGAACTAAATTTCAGTACTGGAACCGTCATATGCTACATCATAACGAGTCGATCAACAACAGAATCCACGAACTCATCTAAGCGCTACATTTTCTCCTTTTCTCCTCTTCTATTATGACGTGCCGTTGTGTATCTTTCCAGCGTCCGGCAGTGACGTGTGACAAAGCTTCGTGGACTAGTTTCAATACGTCTGGCAGCGTATTTGCCTTGTTGTTCATCGTGTCAAAAAAATGGTTCAAATGGCTCTGAGCACTATGGGACTCAACTGCGGAGGTCATTAGTCCCCTAGAACTTAGAACTAGTTAAACCTAACTAACCTAAGGACATCACAAACATCCATGCCCGAGGCAGGATTCGAACCTGCGACCGTAGCGGTCCTGCGGTTCCAGACTGCAGCGCCTTTAACCGCACGGCCACTTCGGCCGGCGATCGTGTCAAATACGTTAATTTGGATCCAGATTAGTTCTTTTGGGTTCATACTGCAACACTAGAAATGCAGCATTTGTATGGTGTACTCCATGCTGCGGAAACTGCTTTCGACGTTTCCACGACGCTTAACACTCTCGCTCGTGTGAGACCACATCTGTGGCGTAGAACAATGGACATCATCCAAACAAAGGGTGTTTTATTTCTCATTTTTCCCTTAAAATTTGATTTCTTATGTTTTCTTAATTGAAACATTCTTTATCGACAATCTTTTATGAACTATTGTTAATTAATAATTTACGTTCGAACAGTCCACGGGTGTACTGCCGGTCCATAGTGTCCAACGGGCACAGTACTTCGGCGATCAGACATGTCACCATCGTCAGGTGCGCTGTCGAACTGAGCTTCTGGCGACATGTCTGATCGCCGAAGTATTGTGCCCGTTGGACACTATGGACCGGCAGTACACCCGTGGGCTGTTCGAGCAAGAAATACGCCGGGAGAAACTGAAGAATCACAATAATTTACGTTTTCAAAGAAATCTGGAATTTTGCGAATAATATGTAACTAGAAACGAGAAGACGTGCATTTTTCGTTAAACATAGTGATTAGATATATGTTGATTAGCGTATGTTGGATGAAATTTGCATTGAAAAGATATAGGTATTATAAAGTGAACGAAGAAAAAGAAAAACCGTTGTGAGATTTGGATCCATGGTTTGCAGCGATTTAGCGTCCTACACCGCTCCCGATTCAGTTATGCACGCAATCAGAAACTTGTAACTGTAGTAAAACAAGTTACTCGAAAAACTTAAAAGCTGATCTTTCTCTGTAAACGTGTGAAAAACATTAAGAACAATCTATTCCACGCCAGTTTTTAACGGTGTTCTAAGAGCGTGTTTTACTACGGATCAGGATTTAGCGACAGCCCTTTTTCACACTACGTATTAACAGCGCGACAGTCAGAGCACAACAGTATAGAGACTCCGACTGTACACGATTTTTGAAATAAAAACCACATAGCTAAAGGATGATTAAGGAAAACGTTGATCGCTGCTAATACATTAGAATATCTTGAAGTTTCATTTACCGTAATACAGTAATAAGATATGTAATACATAAGTAGGACCTACTTCCAAGAGCGTAACAAAACCAGTGTACGTGTGCTACATCTGCTGACGAATCATCTCGTTTGTGTTTGTTTACATGAAGTATATTCTTGTGATGAACCAATAGGCAGAAAGAAAGCCTAGCTGTTAGCTTTCTCCAGGAAGGCACTACGCTGGATAAATCCGAACTCTACAGGCATAATTTTGGGGTTGTTGAGAGACAGAATTTGTGCACCCCGTCTGTATGCATCTAGGGTTATCTCATGTTCAAATCTGAGAACGCTTTCTAAATGTTTACGAATCGTATATCTGAGGCGGGTCGTATACACCGCGTCGGGTGTGGGAAACGGCCTGAAAACCACATCCTGACTGGCTGACATACCAGCCCTTGTCGTTAATACCGAGGACGGATGCGGTCCAGGGTCGACGAGCCTTCCTCTGTCCAGAAAGTGAGCGATTCGACACGCTCGGCTGTACGGGCCTGTTGGATGCTGTTCAGGGATACTTTTTGAGTATTTTGCTTTAAAGATCTCATGGTCTTCGGTGGCTCGTTACGGAGTAACTGCGTTCATTTGATTTCTCATTCCCTTTATCTTTGTCTATGTATTGCATTGTGGCTAATACATCTGCATCAGCATCTACACTGGTGTCCAAAATTAGAGCAATAAACGGAAATTGTACAAGGTTGCATTTATTCCTACAAAGAAAAAAGTGCACATTTTTATACAGTACCAAATTAATCATAGAATAATTACATAGGTTCAACGATGGAATGTTGAACAAAACAGAAAGCAAAATGAATCAACAAAAGGTGTGTAGTGTCTATGGTGTTACAAGTCAGGTACTTGGGAGCCTATTCCATATGCTTCGTTAACATTCTGCATTGCGGTACTGTGTCAAATGTCTTAGGGAAATCTAGGAATACAAAATCCACCTGTTGCCCTTCGTCCATCGTTCGCAGGATCTGACGGGAGAAAACGGAAAGCTGAGTTTCGCTTGAGTGATGCTTTCTAAAATCGTGCTGATCTGTGGACAGAAGCTTTTCCCTCTCAAAGAAATTTTTGGCATTCTGAGAATATGTTCAAGTATTCCGCAGCAAACCTATGCGAAAGATACTGGTTTGTAATTTTGTGGCTCCCTTCTTTCACCCTTCTTATACACAGGAGTCACCTGTGCTGTTTTTTTAGAGTCGCTGGATTTGAAATTCACGATAAATGCAAGCTAAGCAATGGGTCTGTGCAGTAGAGTACTCTTTGTAAAACCGAACTGGGATTCCACTAGGATAATAGGATAGTAACTGTAGTAGGGAAACAAGGTCATGGCCCCAGGTTGCATTGTGCCAAATTTATTGAAGATGGTGGATCCAAGAAGGCGGTAATAGATATGGCAACGTCGCAATGGCGTCATGACGGAAAGGTAAAATTTTTGCGGGAAAGTAGGTCACTTGGGCTACTTCCACTAAGCTAAGAAAGTGGTGCGAAAATAGGTCAGTTGGGATACCACCACTAACCTAAGTAATCCGACCACCAGCTCTTCCTTGGAACTGGTGGGAAAACCGGCGGGAAAAGGACTCAGCCTGTCCTGGGCTGCTGGATACAATGAATGTAAGTCTTTATTTTGCATGCAGTGTTCATTTAAACAATTTGAATTGTCACAGGCAGTAACTCCATCCAGTGTGTTCACGATGAGGTCTGGACTCCAACTGGCCTAGTACACAGCCACAGATGTGGTCTCGCACGAGCGAGAGTGGTAAGCGTCGTTAAACGTCGAAAGCAGTTTTCATAGCATCGAGTACACCATACAAATGCTGCATTTTTACTGTTGCAGTATGAACCCAAAAGAACTGAATTAACATATTTGTCGCGATAAATAACAAGACTAGAGGGCGCTGTCGTTCGATGGTGATCTATGGAAAAATAGTGGGGAGAGGACTCAGTCCAGCTGTTGGAGTGAGGACGGAGTGTGCATTTATTTATTTTTTCTGTGGTAAGCTGGAACAGTTTGTTTAGGGATGGGTTTCACATAGTATATTTATTACTATGGCGTGCTTGGCGTCACAGTAAATAGCCTACAGACCTGCAAACTACTCGTGAATCACCGAAATAATGCGGTACATGGATGTACAGATACATAAAACACTCTTAAATTGTATAATTCTCTGAAAACACGCTTGCTAATTGTAACTGTCGAAATAATCCATTACACAGCCTGCAGACCTGAAAAATACTCGTAAATCACCGACATAATGCAGAACACTGATATACGGATGCGAAAACAACTCTTAAACTGTCAAATAATGCATGTATAGAGCTCTGTGAACACGCTTGCTAATTGTAACTGTCGAAATAACGCATTGCGCAGCCTACAGACCTGTTCACAAAATAAAACAACACACATTCACTACATGTAATAGCCTAGTGGTCTAAGGCACTGCAGTCATGGACTGTGCGAATGGTCCCGGCAAAGGTTCGAGTCCTCCCTCTTGCATGAGTGTGTGTGTTTGTCCTTAGGATAATTTAGGTTAAGTAGTGTGTAAGCTTAGGGACTGATGACATTAGCAGTGAAGTCCCATAAGATTTCACACACATTTCAACTACATGTAAAATTGGCAAAATAACGCAAGTATAACGCTCTGCAAACACTCTCACATCGCTTAAACAGCCAAAAATAATGCCCTGCACAAACACTCACTGAAAGTAAAAATGCTTTCGAACTGTAGTAAAGAAATTCAACCGCAACATATCAATGAAGTGTTCCCTACAGAGCCCCCAATGCAGCGTGCTCAAACCAGTCCCACATACGAGATAGGTCTGGGCGCATATGTACTTACCATTGCTTACCCACAGCTGCAGGTCCAGCGCCGAACGAGCGATGTTTGCCTAGCGCCTCACCATCGCAAGCACAGCTAAAAGGTTGTCAGTGGTATACTGATGTCCCATGTCTATATAAATAACAGCCAAGTCTCCCTCTAAATGCACTACAGAAATCTTTTGCAATGCTTCCCAGAATAGTACAGGATGCATTGTTCTTAGCGATCCTAACAGCACAGCCCATCCTACGTGTGAGACACATTGGGCTGTGCGCAGATGTTTACCTGCCCAGTGTGGCTGACACATAGACTCAAGATGTATGAGTAGCGTGGCTGGAATTTTCAGTGTCCTACAGCTACTGGTCTGGAGATGCCCTAATGCAAAAATGGTGGATGAGTGACAGCATCATGCCAGAGATTGATGGTCTGTGTTGTGGATTGGCCAGAGCGCCAATCCACAATCAGAGGAAGCCGAAAGGCACGCGTTTAAGCTCACGCAGGATGGCGTGAGGTCTGGAACGGGACAAGTAATGGAGACTAGCAAATAAAGTACGTAGCTTCTGGAATACTTAACTTTAATCCATAATTGGTGAACATCGCTCTGGACGGTACATGCATCACAAGATAAATAGCAAATGATAATGGCGCCTTGCTAGGTCGTAGCAAATGACGTAGCTGAAGGCTATGCTAACTATTGTCTCGGCTAATGAGAGCGTAATTTGTCAGTGAACCATCGCTAGCAAAGTAGGCTGTACAACTGGGGCGAGTGCTAGGACGTCTCTATAGACCTGCCGCGTGGCGGCGCTCGGTCTGTAATCACTGATAGCGGCGACACGCGGGTCTGACGTATACTAGCGGACCGCGGCCGATTTAAAGGCTACCACCTAGCAAGTGTGGTGTCTGGCGGTGACACGACATTCTGCTTCAACTTGTCTTTGAACACTTGAACAAATAATACATCACCTTACTCTCAGAGCTTTCTGTGGATACCTTTCCCCATCTTGTTCAGATACTTTGCCCCCGTCTTGATCGAACCAGTCTGTAGAGGCTCCTATGTCCCAGCACAAAGGATATCTTGTGATGAATGGAGCATTCTTACTAAATTTACCCACCAAACTGCTGCTGCTGGTGTGGGAACACTGTAAGCCCTTTTTTTCTGCAGTTGAGACTTTCAGCAGCAAAACTATTTTGTACATGGCCTACTGAGGTGCAGGAATGTAGCTGACCTAACCGTGTCGTCCTCTAGATGGCTGAATAGCGAATTAATATTCATTATGTGTTGGGGAGCCTTCGTATTGTGTGTGTTCTCCATGGAAATTTACGAATATTCAGTATGGTCGTGTGTTTGCGTTGGAACATTATTTCCTCCCATGTAAATTGTCCATTTCACTGCTTCTGCACATTTCCCGTCTTTATTTGGTTGAGAGAACATCGATAGTGGTGTGTGTTGTGTGCATTTAGCAGGTGAAAGACGGGTGGAAGACGCATTTGCTGGTTTCTAGACACGAGAAACATTTTAGTTGACTTCGTAAATCTGTTACGTCACTGACATCGGTATCCGCAAGTTGAAATAACAGCATCCTCTATTTTTTCCCGGGTTTTCACATCAAGGACATTGCTTCTAGTTATGCATTGGTTTACAGCACACTAAAGCTCGCTAAGATTTTAGGTTTCGAGAGAAATAAATTCTAGTGTACATCTTCTGAATTATAATGTGCGAGTGATGGGCAGCATACCCCTAAGTGCTTTATATCGAGAAGTATCGCGAAAATGGTATGATATTCTGGCAAAAATACATACGTTCTTGTAATACCAGATTCTGGAGATGGGTGTACAAAGCAAGTAAGCAGGTAGGGTCCATAAACAGTAACGCCTTTGTGCTGGGGGTAACTGACCCAGCCTTTGAACAACAGTTTGGAGAGTGATCTCAGTCTGCTGAGGGTGCTCTGATCAGGCATCATTGGCGGATAACTTGTGAGTGTCAGCTGCAGTAGAAGAACACTTGATATCGCAGGAAATATCTAGTGCTGAGAGGAGTATATATGATGCTGGTGCTTATGCTGTCTGACTTTGCTGTACATGTACTAGTGTCTGGTGGTCGATAACTATAAGCAGGAAGCAGAAGTGGCGATTTTGTATGGTGCATGATACAGGGTGTTTCAAAAATGACCGGTATATTTGAAACGGCAATACAAACTAAACGAGCAGCGATAGAAATACACCGTTTGTTGCAATATGCTTGGGACAACAGTACATTTTCAGGCAGACAAACTTTCGAAATTACAGTAGTTACAATTTTCAACAACAGATGGCGCTGCGGTCTGGGAAACTCTATAGTACGATATTTTCCACATATCCACCATGCGTAGCAATAATTTGGCGTAGTCTCTGAATGAAATTACCCGAAACCTTTGACAACGTGTCTGGCGGAATGGCTTCACATGCAGATGAGATGTACTGCTTCAGCTGTTCAATTGTTTCTGGATTCTGGCGGTACACCTGGTCTTTCAAGTGTCCCCACAGAAAGAAGTCACAGGGGTTCATGTCTGGCGAATAGGGAGGCCAATCCACGCCGCCTCCTGTATGTTTCGGATAGCCCAAAGCAATCACACGATCATCGAAATATTCATTCAGGAAATTAAAGACGTCGGCCGTGCGATGTGGCCGGGCACCATCTTGCATAAACCACGAGGTGTTCGCAGTGTCGTCTAAGGCAGTTTGTACCGCCACAAATTCACGAAGAATGTCCAGATAGCGTGATGCAGTAATCGTTTCGGATCGGAAAAATGGGCCAATGATTCCTTTGGAAGAAATGGCGGCCCAGACCAGTACTTTTTGAGGATGCAGGGACGATGGGACTGCAACATGGGGCTTTTCGGTTCCCCATATGCGCCAGTTCTGTTTATTGACGAAGCCGTCCAGGTAAAAATAAGCTTCGTCAGTAAACCAAATGCTGCCCACATGCATATCGCCGTCATCAATCCTGTGCACTATATCGTTAGCGAATGTCTCTCGTGCAGCAATGGTAGCGGCGCTGAGGGGTTGCCGCGTTTGAATTTTGTATGGATAGAGGTGTAAACTCTGGCGCATGAGACGATACGTGGACGTTGGCGTCATTTGGACCGCAGCTGCAACACGGCGAACGGAAACCCGAGGCCGCTGTTGGATCACCTGCTGCACTAGCTGCGCGTTGCCCTCTGTGGTTGCCGTACGCGGTCGCCCTACCTTTCCAGCACGTTCATCCGTCACGTTCCCAGTCCGTTGAAATTTTTCAAACAGATCCTTTATTGCATCGCTTTTCGGTCCTTTGGTTACATTAAACGTCCGTTGAAAACTTCGTCTTGTTGCAACAACACTGTGTTCTAGGCGGTGGAATTCCAACACCAGAAAAATCCTCTGTTCTAAGGAATAAACTATGTTTTCCACAGCACACTTGCACGTTGTGAACAGCACACGCTTACAGCAGAAAGACGACGTACAGAATGGCGCACCCACAGACTGCGTTGTCGTTTATATCTTTCACATCACTTGCAGCGCCATCTGTTGTTGAAAATTGTAACTACTGTAATTTCGAAAGTTTGTCCGCCTGAAAATGTACTGTTTTCCCAAGCATATTGCAACAAACGGTGTATTTCTATCGCTGCTCGTTTAGTTTTTATTGCCGTTTCAGATATACCGGTCATTTTTGAAACACCCTGTACAAATTGTGTGTTTACTACATCGATATGGTACGTGGAGATTGGTTTCATGCTGAAATATTCAAGCTTCTGTCGTCAGTGGCAGAGCAATGTAATCAAGACAGTGTCTTTACGTATTTGATAATCTGTAGACCAATTTTGTAGGTTTTAACTGTCAGTGCAATATGGCGATCTGTACTAAATAGTTTTACTGCTGAAAGTCTCATCTGCAGAAAAAAGGGCTTACAGTGCTCCCACACCAGCAGCAGCAGTTTGGTGGGTAAATTTAGTAAGAGCTAGTTAGAATGCTCCATTCATCACAAGATATCCTTAGCGCTGGGGTATAGGAGTCTCTACAGACTGGTTCGAACAAGATGGGGGCAAAGTATCTGAACAAGATGGGGCAAGGTATCTACAGAAAATTCTGAGAGTAAGGTGATGTATTCTTTGTTCAAGTGTTCAAAGACAATTAGAAGCAGACCATTCATCTCTGGTGTGATGCTGTGAGTGTTTGTGCGTAGCATTATTTTCGGCTTTTTAAGCGTTGTGTGCGTGTTTGCAGAGCGTTATACATGCATTATTTTGCCAGTTTTACATGTAGTGAACGTGTCTGTTGCATTATTTTGTGAGTAGGTCTGTAGTCTGTACTATAGATTATTTTGACAGTTTACGAGTTTTTTGCACGTCTGTACATCAGTGTACTGCATTGATTTACGTGTAGCTTTCAGGTCTGTAGGCTATTTAATGTGACCCCAAACACGCCAGGGCGAGTGTTTTGTATCAGCGTAATAAATATACTATGTGAAATCCATCCCTGAATAAACTGTTCCAGCTTCCCACTGAAAAAATAAATACACTCCTTCCTCTATCCAGCAGCTGGACACAAACGGAGTCCTTTTCCCACTATTTTTCCCTAGATCACCATCAGATGACAGCACCCTCTGGTGGCAGCACTGTGTACCAATCAGTTGGAGTCCAGACCTCATGGTGGACAAACTGGATGGAGCTACTGTCTGTGACAACTCAAATTGTTTAAATGAACACTGCATGCAAAATGAAGTCTTACATCTATTGTTTCCACGAGCCCAGCACAGGCTGAGTCCTTTTTGCCACCAATTTCGAGGAAGAGGGGGTGGTCAGATGACTTAGGTTAGTTGAGGTAGTCCGAGTGACCTATTTTCCCTCCACTTTCTTAGCTTAGTGGAGGTAGCTGAAGTGACCTTTTTCCCACCAAAATTTGAACTTCCCACAGTTTTCTTGGGGAGGGGAAGAGGTCGGGAGGGGGTTAAGTTAGTGGTGGTAGCCCAATTGACCTATTTTCCCGCCAAAATTTGAACTTTCCATCATGACATCATTGCGACATTGCCAAATCTATCACCGCCATCTTGGATCTTGAGTAAATGTGGCAACAATGCAACATGGAGCTGTGTCCTACTACTACTAGTCACTTCAGCATGTGGCTTTCAGTGAACACATTAACGCCTAACTACAACGAAACGCAATGCATGCATGTCTGGAGGAAATTGTACTATGAAGATACAGGCACTGTACATACACACACATTGTAACCACGAAGATATCTCGATGGGCTAAAATGACGATATATTTGTCTTCTTGTCCAGGTATCACAAATCGTCTGGACAGGCTAAAATGGCGATATATTTGTCTTCCTGTCCAGGAATCACGAATTGTGCAAGCAAAAGTGTTGTGATCACGTGACATATGGAAGTTGGGATGTTTCCGGGAGGCGGGAGGATTCGAGTCTCAGTCTGGCACAAATTTTCATGTGCCACAAATGGCTGATGGCAATGTGTGGTCGCAGGATGCATAAAATTTATGATGGGGAATTCTTGTACACGCGAAATTTCGTTGCAGTTTTGTCAAATAAAGGCATGATTGGACAGAGTGGCCGTTATGTGATATAAATTGTTGGCGGTGTACACCAGCAACCAGCCAAAGGCTGGTTTTAGATTGCTTTACTGAAAAATTACCGATACCGGTTTCATCTTCAGACAGCTTGCACACTTTCGTCACAACACACCTTATGATCGCTTACTTCTCATTGGTCCTAGTGTAAACAGTAATTCATTTACCAAATGGTAATAATAATGGCTGTGATACAGATCTGTGTTAGACTGCATCTGATGTGAAATTTCCGTCTGGAAAATTTTCTTCACTGAAACACATTCAATTTGTTTGTAGACTCACAAGCGCTGTGGGGTTACCAGTTTCCTAGTGTTGTAATTAACAGGTGTTCTCTGAACTTCTTTGCTTGTCTCACACACTGCCCTACCGCATGTCAGAGTAGATTTAGCCCTGTTACAAGGCAAATTACAGAACATTTATTTATACAACGGCAGAGTACAATCAAATGCTGTAAAATGAATCCGTGGCCTCACTACTGTAGAGTAAATGTTCAGTGTGACGACCACCAACTTCGTTAAACACTGTGAAGCGACGAGCTATGTTGCGTTTCATTCTCTGTAACATTCCATGCTCCCCTCTGATAGTATCAGACGCTCTAAGAAGCACGCAATAACCTGAGTTTCTGTTCCTACCGGTGTTGAGCACATAAGCGGCTTCGCATAACACCAGAGGAAAACGCCGAGGGGATTAATGTCAGAGGAGACTGTGCGATCTTCTTCCAATTATTCTCTGCCTGAAGTTGTCTGTGAGATATGCCCGACGATCAAAGAGCGCTGGAGCACTAGTTCGCAGTTGCAAGAGAACATCCTCCCAGAAGTTCAGGCAAGCTATTCTCCAGAAATTTCAAAAACCACGATCCATTCAAACGGCCTGGTAAAGTCTGCGGTCCAATAAGGTCCTCTCCTCGAATTCCAGTCCAAATCCTTACTGAGTATCTCGCCTAGCAAATTCTCGTACAGATAGTGCGTGTAGTTTCAACAGCAAGTTGGTGGCTATTGCGGGAGTTAAAAAAAATGCTTTTTTTCGTAAAAGTTGTCTCAACAGTACAGAGCACGAGGCCAGAAAAACCGGGAACAGCAGCACACAGTAGTGAGAATTGTTACCGTGGTTCAAAATCAGACTGTTCCATAGTTGTAACTGATTCTACAGCTCCATCTCCTACCACGAAAGTTATTCGGAGATGTCTTAACAGATGTCCTATCATCCTGTCTCTTCTTCGTCTTAGTGTTTTCCATATATTCCCTTTCTCGGCGATTCTGCAGAGAACCTCCTCATTCCTTATCTTGTCGCTCCACTGAACTTTTAACATTCTTCTGGACCACCACTTCTCAAATGCTTCGATTCTATTCTTTTCCGATTTTCCTATAGTCCATGTTTCATTACCATACAAGGCTGTACTGCAAATGCCCATTCTTTGGCATTTCTTCCTCAAATTAAGGCCTATGTGTGATACTAGCAGACTTCTCTTGGGCAAGATTGCCCTTTTTTCCAGTGCTAGCCTGATTTTTATGTCGTGCTTACTCCGTCCGATGTGGGTTATTTTGTTGTCTAGGTAGCAGAAATCGTTAATTTCATCTACTTCGTGGTCACCAATCCAGATGTTAAGTTTCTCACTGTTCTCGTTTCACCTGCTTCTCATTACTTTCGTCTTTCTTCGATTTAATCTCACTCCATATTCTGTACTCATTAGACCATGCCATTTAGCAGGTCCTGCAATTCTTCTTCACTATCAGTGAAGATTGCAAAGCCATCAGAGAATCTTATCATTCACATCCTATCGCCTTGAATTTTAATTCCACTCTTGATCGTTTATTTTCATTCCGTCATTGCTTTTTCGATGTGTGTATTGAACAGCAGGGGCGAAACACTACATCCTTGTCTTACACCCTTTTTAATCCGAGCCCTTCGTTCTTGGTCTTCCACTCTTATTTTTTCCTCATGGTACTTGTTTACATTGCATATTATCCGTCTCTCCCTATAGTTTACTCCTATTTTTCTCACAATTTCGACTACCTTGCACCATTTTACATTGTCAAAGCTTTTTCCAGATCGACAAATCCAGTGAACGTGTCATGTCTTCCATCATCAACCGTAACGACAGAACTGCCTCTCTCGTTCCTATACCTTTCCTAAAGCCAAAATGATCGACATCAAACACATCCTCAGTTTTCTTTTCGATTCTTATATGTATTATTCTTGTCAGCAATTTGGATGCATTTGCTGTTAAGTTGATTGCGCGATAGTTACCAGACTTGCCAGCTCTTCCAATCTTCGGAATTGTGTGGATGATGATTTTCCGAAAGTCAGATGGTATTTCGTGAGACTGATACCTTCTGCAGGCCACATACTAGTTTTGTAGGCACGTCCCCCAATGACATTCTGGAGGAATGTTGTCCATCCCTTCTGCCTTATTTGATCTCAAGTCCTCCAAGACTAATTATAGTACTGGATCCCCTCTTCTATATCGACTCCTGTTTCTTCTTCTATCACATCTGACGAATCTTCCCCCTCACAGAGGCGTTGAGTTGTAACGTTCCCTGGCATTTTCACAATTTATTTGTAACATATACGCCGATCTGGGCAAGTTATATATATATATATATATATATATATATATATATATATATATATATATATCTTAATATTACTGAATGTGGTATGAAATATGTTTGTTATTATATTTTTTGTAACATTTCTCTGTACTAGGATAGGAAATTTCTATATTTATTATGTGAATGTAAAAGTGTCAGTATTTGCGGTATCAGCGATATTTGCTAGAAATCGATTTACAAAGAAATGTTAATAATCGTAATAGTCGTGCCGTTGTTTATCTTTGGCATGTGGAGACTCTCTGTCGTTGTATGGACAGAGCAGCTAGTTGTGTGGACAGAGCCGCTAGAGTGAGGAAGGGTCGTTGTGGACAGAGCAGCTAGTTGTGTGGACAGAGCCGCTAGAGTGAGGAAGGGTCAGTTGTGGACAGAGCAGCTAGTGTGTGGAAGAGCTAGTTGTGTAGACAGAGCCGCTAGAGTGAGGGAGGGTCAGTTGTGGACAGAGCAGCTGAAGTGAGGAAGAAGTGAGGAAGTGTTAATCCTTGATCGCTCTAGCAGACGCGATGTGCAGCTACGCTCGCGCCCATTAGACGCGCCTGATTCATTAACCCGCATTGTGGGCACTAAAGGTTGTGTATGCATCGTGGTTATCCAGCAGAGTTAAGATGTACTTCTTTTGTATCTGTCGGGACTTTGCCGCCTTTAATCAAAGCGTACGAATTAATGTGAGTTGACTTGTTGTTTGGGCTAAATATATTAGTATTCATTAAAAGTGTGAATTATTTATGTAAATGAGCATGCCCACGTCATCTATAAATCACATGCGTAATGTAGTAGGTTTGATCAGTGATAAATGTCGGCTTGGCAATAATTAAGACATTTTCTGTTAATTAAAATATTCTTGTGTTCTATGGTTAGTGCCGGGATAAAAGTCAGTAAAAATATTTCACAAAAAGAAAAACCCACTGCATTCTGGAAAGTGTATGCCAAGGCCGAATGATTTAAGAGACTCAGTTCTTATCCAGATAGTACTATCCAATTAATATGAGTGCACGTAATAATTTCCTTTAAATGTACGTAATCCTTAAGAAAGTAAAACTTGTTTTTTTATTACCACACGTAATGAAGAGAGTGGTTCTACAACAAAGTTCGCACTAAGGCAAATTAACTTTTAAGCAAGAAATAAAATTATTATTTCCTTTTTTTATTTCAACGAAATTTCAAATCATTCATTCCAGTAATTTCGTTAAAATGGCACCCAGCGTGAAGCTCGATCCAATTTTAAGAGAATATCATTAAAATGGCGCCCAGCGTGAGGCTCGATTCAATTTTAAGAGAATATCATTAAAGAGTGTACTCTTTCCACTTACCCGCTCCCTTCTCTGCATTTAACAGTGGAATTCCCATTGGACTCTTAATGTTACCACTCTTGCTTTTAATTGCACCGAAGGTTGTTTTACCTTTTCTACATACTGAGTCAGTCTTTCTGACAATTATTTCTGTTTCAGTTTCTTCAAGTTTTCATGCAGCCTTTTCGCCTTAGCTTCCTTGCACTTCATGTTCATTCCTAAGCGATTCGTATTTCTGTATTCCTAAATTTACAGGAACATTTTTGTAGTTCCTTCTTTCGTCGCTCAAGTAAAGTATTTGTTCTGTTAGCCATCGTTTCTTTGCAGTTACCTATACTTTTCTTTCCAATTTCTGTGGTTGCCATTTTTAGAGATGTCCATTCCTCTTCAACCGAACTGCCCACTGAGGTGTTCCTTATCGCAGTACCCATAGCCTCAGGGAAGTTCAAGCGTATCTCTTCATTCCTCAGTATTTCAGTACCCTATCTCTTTGCACACTGATTCTTCCTGAGTAGTTTCATGACCACTCTTCATAACTACTAAATTGTGATCTGAGTCAATATCTGCGCCAGTGTACAATCCAGTATCTGATTTCGGAACCTCTGCTTTTCCGTGATGTAATATAAATGAACTTCTACATTATCTCCCTGTCTTTTCCAAGTACAGCTCCTTGTCTTGTCATTCTTGAACAGCGTATTCGCTATTACTTGCTGAAATTTATTGCTGTTCAATTAGTCTTACTTCGCTCTCATTCCTAGCACCAAGCCTGTATTGCCCCATAACCCTTTCTTCTACTCCTATCCCTACTCCTACAACTAAACTACAGCATGTAAAGCACAATAAGCAGACAACTGTAGACCGACTCATGTTGACCAGCTGTATGTTTACAGCACGCCGCAAGTATACAGGGTGGTCCATTGATCGTGACCGTGCCAAATATCTAAGGAAATAAGCGTCAAACGAAAAATCTGCAAAGAACGAAACTTCTCTAGCTTGAAGGGGGAAACCAGGTGGCGCTATGGTTGGCCGGCTAGATGGCGCTGCCATAGGTCAAACGGATATCAACTGCGTTTTTTTTAAATAGGAACCCCATTTGTTATTACATATTCGTGTAGTACGTAAAGAAATACGAATGTTTTAGTTGGACCACTTTTTCGCTTTGTGATAGATGGCGCTGTAGTAGTCACAAACATACGGCTCACAATTTTAGATGAACAGTTGGTAACAGGTAGGTTTTTTAAATTAAAATACAAAACGTAGGTACGTTTGACCATTTTATTTCGGTTGTTCCAATGTGATACATGTACCTTTGTGAACTTATCATTTCTGAGAACGCATGCTGCTACAGCGTGATTACCTGTAAATACCACATTAATGCAATAAATGCTCAAAATGATGTCCGTCGTCAATCTCAATGCATTTGGCAATACGTGTAACGACATTCCTCTCAACAGCGAGTAGCTCGCCTTCCGTAATGTTCGCACATGCATTGACAACGCGCTGACGCATGTTGTCAAGTGTTGTCAGTGGATCACGATAGCAAATTTCCTTCAACTTTCCTCACAGAAAGAAATCCGGGGGCTTCAGATCCGGTGAATGAGTGGGCCATGGTATGGTGCTTCGACGACCAATCCACCTGTCATGAAATATGCTATTCAATACCGCTTCAACCGCACGCGAGCTATGTGCCAGACATCCATCATGTTGGAGGTACATCGCCATTCTGTCATGCAGTGAAGCATCTTGTAGTAACATCGGTAGAACATTACGTGGGAAATCAGCACACACTGCACCATTTACACTGTCATCGATAAAATGGAGGCCAATTATCTTTCCTCCCATAATGCTGCACCACACATTAACGCGCCAAGGTCGGTGATGTTCCACTTGTCGCAGCCATCCTGGATTTTCTGTTGCCCAATAATGCATATTATGCCGGTTTACGTTACCACTGTTGGTGAATGATGCTTCGTCGCTAAATAGAACGCGTGCAAAAAATCTGACATCGCCCCGTAATTTCTCTTGTGCCAAGTGCCAGAACTGTACACGACGTTCAAAGTCGTCGCCATGCAAATCCTGGCGCATAGAAAGATGGTACGGGTGCATTCTCAACATCGACGTTTTTGAGATTCCCGATTCTCGCGCAGTTTGTCTGCTACTCATGTGCGGATTAGACGTGGCAGCAGCTAAAACACCTACTTGGGCATCATCATTTGTTGCAGGTCGTGGTTAACGTTTCACATGTGGCTGAACACTTCCCGTTTCCTTAAATAACGTAACTATCCGGCGAACGGTCCGGACACATGGATGATGTCGTCCAGGATACAGAGCAGCATACATAGCATACGCCCGTTGGGCATTTTGATCACAACAGCCATACATCAACACGATATCGACCTTTTCCGCAATGGTAAATGGTCCATTTTATCACGGGTAATGTATCACGAAGCAAATACCGTCTGCACTGGTGGAATGCTACGTGATATCACGTACTTATACGTTTGTGACTATCACAGCGCCATCTATCACAAAGCGAAAAAAGTGGCCCAACTCAAATATTCATATTTCTTTACATACTACACGAATATGTAATAAAAATGGGGGTTCCTATTTTCAAAAACGCAGTTGATATCCGTTTGATCTATGGCAGCGACATTTAGCGGGCCAACCATAGCGCCATCTGGTTTCCCCCTTCAAGCTAGACGAGTTTCGTTCTTTGTAGTTTTTTTGTTTGACGCTTATTTCGTGAGATATTAGGCGCGGTCACGATCAATGGACCGCCCTGTATGGAAGCGGTGAAGTGAAGGGCGACAAGCAATAACCTCCCTTACGTAGGCTGAGCAAGACTGCTGTAACTGTGCGTTACCGTCTTCCATTCGACGCACTATCATAACTTCGTTGTGTGAAAGGGTGGCTATTTAAGTGACACGAGGTCAGAGACCTCCTAACACTGCAGAAAGCTTTGGAACCGAACCGTCGCTCTGCAACTCTCCGTATACAGCTAGGTCTATTTAGGCTTCCATGGACGCCACCACACTTGCATTGCACATAATACTTAATACAAGCTGTGCAGCTCATGATGCACGTCCGGCATGTCTCAGGGTTCCTCCCAGAGTGAGCTCTTGCCTTGCAGTTTCTAGCTGGCGTTGCTAATGTCTCCAGTTTCGAAATAATCATGCAGGTGACCACCAAATCCCCAATCACAAGCCAGGCTTCTTCCCCTTGCAGTTAAACTACTTTATTTTTATTAATATTTGCACGAGACGTAAGTCTTCCTTCATTAAGCATCAGTATTTGTCCTTGTTTTCTTTGTATTTATTAAATGAGGTTCCACCATGTGCTTATTAGTTTTATACACTGTCGAGTCACATTACCGTGACAACCTGTAAAACACACAGTAATCATTTTACAATGCAGATCGCTGCAGGACATGCAGGAAGAGAGTGAATGAGCTTATGGAAGGTTCCGTCAGGGATGTGGAGCCATACCGAATACAGTATCGTGGCCAGCTGGGCTATATTTTTAGGTTGGGGATGCATGGCGTGAACAGCGCGATCGAGGTTATCCCACAAATTCTCGATTGGGCTCAAATCTGCGAGTTCGGAGGCCACGTTGCCAAGAACGAAAGCGTGGCGGGACCAAATGGGAAATAAAAAAGTGGAAATGAGCGTACGGCATTGTGGGTCGGGAGTCCCCATTCGGGGAAGTTCGGCCGCCGAGGGCAAGTACTTATTGCATTCGACGCCACATTGGGCGACTTGTGCGTAGGAGGTGGGGATGAAATGACGATAACACAACACCCAGTCCCTGAGCGGAGAAAATCTCCTGCTCCAGCCGGGAATCGAACCCGGGTCCCTTGGTGTGGCATTTCGCCGCGCTGACCGCTTAGCCAATGGGGGCAGGCACCAAATGGGAGAGGCCCGCGAACAAACAAAACGAACGGGGAAGGACGGACACCAACAACGACGGACGACTGAAAAGACCCAACGAACACCACTAAGCAAATAGCAATGTGCTCACAAGCGAAACCTCACGAATTCACAACATCCACTCTTACAAGGAAACCAAGTAAACACCCTGTCTGTAGGCGAGATGTCGATAGACTAACGCGAATGTCAGACTGCCTGCTGAGCTTTTTTTTTTCTCTTCATTGTGATTTCATTCAGGGCTGTCAGCAGCACAATCCGCCGCTTTTCAGCCGAGTGACATGACAACTAAAATAAGAATAAAATGTTACATCATAAGGCGTAAAAAAGGGGAACATAAAACAGAGTAAGAGGAGAAAATGGAGGTAAAAATACACTGACATGGAGACGTTCATGGGGGACAGTTAAAAAAGTCACCAGAAAGTTAAAAGACACAGTTGGCGATTCTTAAAACACAGAGAAGACACTGAATGCGCATGCACAGGTTAAAAGTTGGCCACAGTATTAAAAACACTCCGAAACAACACACTTAAAACCCACTTGAAGCACACACGACGAAGAATAAAACTACCAGGTGGGACCTGCCGAGGGAAAGGTCAGAGAGGATGGAAAAGGAGGGGAGAGCATGGGGCAGCTGGGGAAGCGGCGGGATGAAGAGAGGAGGGGCAACCGTGGGTTCACGAAGAGGTAAGAGACACGTGGGGTGGGAGAGGAAAAGGGAAGACAGGCCAGGAGGGAGCGCAGAGACACTGAAAGGAGGCACAAGAGATGGAGGGGGAGTAGGAGGGAGAAGGAGAGGGAGCCCTGAGGAGGAGGCAGGAAGAGGGGGTTAGAGTTGGTAGGAAGGGTAGATGTCAGGGCGAAGCTCATCATCCGGGAGGGGTAGACGGTGGAAGTTGTGTTGGGAAAGGGGATGGTGTGGAGATGGGGAGAGGGAGGGACACAATGGTAAAGGCGCGGCAACTGGTTGGGGGTGGAGAGGAAGGGAGACACCAGGGGGTGAGGGGGATCAAGGCGGCGGACAATATATAGTGTGCGGATGTGTTCAAGGAAAAGGAGAAGGTTGGGGAAGGGGATGAGGTCGTAGAGGATGCACATGGGGGACGGAAGGCGGATGCAGAAGGCGAGGCGGAGCACATGGCGTTCGAGGATTTGGAGGGCTTTATAGAACTGGGGAGGGGCGGAAATCCAAGCGACGCTGGCATAACAAAGGATGGGGCGGATCATGGATTTGTAGGTGTGAAGGCTGCTGAGCGAGAGGTAGGCGCTTAAATACCTGATAGAGTACATTGGTATTGGCCGCTGGGACTACGTGCTCCACCGTGGCGCCCTCACATTGTACGTGGGCCAGGAGCGCGCGCGCAGCCACGGCTTACGGCGCGATGGCTGGAGAAACCTCCAGTGGTAATCGAGGTCCATGCAGTCTGGCGCGGATTCGAAACCCGGAGCGCTCGGTACCACAAGGGGGGTACAGTAAACTCTTCCTTGAAACACGCATGAACTCTGTGATACGCTGCATTATGCTACTGGTAGATGCCATTGTGCCGAGGGAAAAACCAAACTGCATGCTGGACATGGCACCTAAGCATAGATGCAAAGTTGTGTAGATCCAATGTGACTTACAGAATGACGAGATCACGAAGGGAATGCCACGAAAATATTCCCCCTACCATAAGGCTCACTCCTCCGGCCTCGACCCGTCCCATGAACCAATGGCCTTCCGTCCAAGGGAGCATAAAACTTGATTCATCTGAAAGGGCCATCTGTCGCCAGTCAGTGGACGTCCAGTTGCGGTTCTGATGTGAAAATTCCGCCATTCGTCACCGATGAACAGCAGTTTACATGGGTGCATGAACCAGACACCTTTCGTGGAGGCCCATACGTGACGACATTAGCTGAACGCTCATTAGGGAGACATTGTTGGTAGCCCCTTGGTTCATCTGCTCAAGAGCTGCACTTTTATTCGCCTGTACACATCTCTGCCACCATGGTTCATGCCTGTCATCTGTGGTCTATGGTGCACCACAGTTGCCTCATGCCCGGTTTTGGATACCATTATTTTGCAATGTATGGCGGCACACGAACAGTTTACAAAATTAGCGGCCCTTGGCCCAAAAGCGAATGATCATGCCCCTTGGGACGTCAGATAAGTCGCTCCGTTTCCGCATTACGACTGCACTGTTTTCCGCACCCACCCAATGCGCTTCATATACCTTCCACTGCCAGTGCTGCCACCTGCCGTCTCTGAGTGGTTATTGCATTGTTGGTATGGAACGTAGGTGGTGGTCACTGGACTGTGTATTAACAACTCGTGATTTTCCCGCCAGTGTCTGTCCACTGGTTACATGTATCCATTCTGTATGTGCCACCCCTCCCCCACGCCCCATCTCCAGTGCCATGTCGTTATTCATTATTCATCCCGTGACCTGGGCGGCAAGTCTGTCTAATCATGTGTGTGAGTATTTTTATTTCTTCTAACAGATATATAGAGGCTGCTTTTCCTGCTAAGTATAATATTTTCGTGTAGTTTCCAGTTTTCCTCGCCGAAATATTATTGTCTCAAGCCGGCCAAATAGTTATTAATGTTTTAAGTTCTTAGGACTGATGACAGATGGAAGGCTTTCTTGGAAGTATTGCGTTACACTGACTCTGACTCGCGAAGTGATGTTTGCTTTGCTTACTTTCACTCTATTATCTTCTGTGGCGTTATATTCTCAACGCAGAAACGGGCTATCGGAGCGATCTCTATTGTCAGTTTGCGAATGTTTTGTTGGTCATTGTTCATTGTGTATCTGAATACTATCTCTGCCATTCCTGTACATAAAATCCATTATGGCATTTGTTCTTGACAGTACTGACTCATTCAGCATAACCTCGGTCGTATTCAGTCCTGATTGTGGCGCTCACCTGCACGGCGCCAAACACGCATACGACCATCATTGGCACCAAGGCAGAAGCGACTCTCATCGCTGAAGACGACACGTCTCCATTCGTCCCTCCATTCACGCCTGTCGCGACACCACTGGAGGCGGGCTGCACGATGTCGGGGCGTGAGCGGAAGACGGCCTAACGGTGTGCGGGACCGTAGCCCAGCTTCATGGAGACGGTTGCGAATGGTCCTCGCCGATACCCCAGGAGCAACAGTGTCCCTAATTTGCTGGGAAGTGGCGGTGCGGTCCCCTACGGCACTGCGTAGGATCCTACGGTCTTGGCGTGCATCCGTGCGTCGCTGCGGTCCGGTCCCAGGTCGACGGGCACGTGCACCTTCCGCCGACCACTGGCGACAACATCGATGTACTGTGGAGACCTCACGCCCCACGTGTTGAGCAATTCGGCGGTACGTCCACCCGGCCTCCCGCATGCCCACTATACGCCCTCGCTCAAAGTCCGTCAACTGCACATACGGTTCATGTCCACGCTGTCGCGGCATGCTACCAGTGTTAAAGACTGCGATGGAGCTCCGTATGCCACGGCAAACTGGCTGACACTGACGGCGGCTGTGCACAAATGCTGCGCAGCTAGCGCCATTCGACGGCCAACACCACGGTTCGTGGTGTGTCCGCTGTGCCGTGCGTGTGACCATTGCTTGTACAGCCCTCTCGCAGTGTCCGGAGCAAGTATGGTGGGTCTGACACACCGGTGTCAATGTGTTCTTGTTTCCATTTCCAGGAGTGTAGGAACAAGTGTTCCGGAGCACACCATTTAGCAAACATTGTTGAGCATAGAGCTTCGAATCGGACGACCGTTGTGTGCTCCAACGATGACCCAACGACTTCGTCAGTTACGAATGTAGTGGACACGAGATCGTCGAGATTGGACCGTGTATCAATGGAAATGTGTCATCTGATCGGATGAATTCCTACAGGACAGATACCATTCGGTCGACGATCATGTCCGTATACGAGGTAATCCAGGCGACCGGCTGGTAAAAACATGCACTGCATCGCGCTCACGCTCATGTCGTGGTCACCAAATTCGCCGATCTGAACCAGATAGAGCACAACTATTACGCTGTCTGAAGTCAAAATGGTTCAAATGGTTCCAAGCACTATGGGACTTAACATCTGAGGTCATCATTCCCCTAGACTTAGAACTACTTAACCCTAAATAACCTCAGGACATCACAGACATCCATGCCCGAGGCAGTATTCGAACCTGCGACCGTAGCAGCAGCGCGCTTCCGGACTGAAGCGCCTAGAACCGTTCGGCCACAGCGGTCGGCTGCCTGGAGTCAGATCTGCGCTCACATACTGCTGGCCCTGCGCGCAGACACCTGGTACTACTTACCTCCGGAAACCTACCAAACACTTGTCCAATCCATGACACGCGGAATCGGTACTGTGTTGCGTTCCCATGGTGCATCAACACGCTGTTAACTAAGCGGTCACAATGGTTTGGCAGATCAGTGTACGAGTATTTGTGGTGGCCTGTCTTATCTGCCTCGCCGTGCATTTTTGGCCCCCTTCCCGGATGGAAGGTGAGAAAATTAACTGCTTGGACGTCTCTGTATGAGGTGCTGTTTGTCAAATTTTGTCTGAGCGATCTCTGGAAGAAATGCGGAGGCTGAATTAATTCATGGTATCTGTCCTGTAGAAATACATGCAGTTTTGTGCAGTCGGCTCTTAAAATCTTATATACAGATTCTCGTCAAATACGGGGTACCCCAAACCTTTTGGATGGAATTCCAACAGGTGATAGTTGGCCCACAACCGTTGATATTGAGCCAGGGAGCCAATGGTCGGAAATCCATATTATTGTGCTGTGGGCATGCCCAGTGTGCACTGCCTAACAACAACGTAATAAAAAGTAATTGTTCAAAATGACGACCGCCAGTCTCAGTGTACGCACGGCAATGGCACATGAAGTTCCACCACACACTCTCTCAAATATCCGTGGTGTTTATCGTACCAGGAGCCAGGCAGCTTGGACCTTAACAGGCAAGTCTTCATTGGTTTCTAGGGCAGCTCATGTACCAACTTTGATGTAACCCAAAGTAAAAAGTCCAGAGATGTCGGACAGGACCTCCTCTTCCAGTCCAACGATGAGGGTAAGTGTTGTTCAGGTGCTTGCGGTCACTAGCATTGAAGTGGGCTAGTGCACCATGTTGAAATCACTTCCTTTGACTGACAAGAAGGGGTACAGTCACCAAGAGCTGTGGCACCACATCTCTCAGGTCAACCCGGTAAAGGCAACAAATAAGGTCCTACTAGGTGACTTTGGACAATGCCCATCCGTAGAGCGACAGAGAATTGTTGCTGATGGCTACCGATGTGGATGGCGTGGAGACTGTGCTGACTCCAGACATGAAAACACCATCATAGGTGAATGAGACCCCATCCATGAAAAATAAAAACCATATGCAGTACGTCACTACAGCACTGTGGTGGATAATCCGTTCACAGTGTTGAATGTGAACCCAAAATGCATTTGTCCCAGTGATTCCACACGTTCTTTATGATAGGGATGTAATACCTGTTCCACCAGTACTCTCCACACTGTATTCTTCGAATGCTGCATTTCACAGGCAAGTTGAGGGGTGCTTATTCCTGGGAGGTCAGCCACGCATTCCAACATCGTCTCCTTAGAGTCTGTGTTCTTACCTGTATTTAGAGGGAAACTATACCAGCACTTGTGGCGTCTCTTGTAAACTGGTGTCTGTGGAGGTAAACTTCTTCCAATTAGGATGACGCCTATTGGGAAAGCATTCTCTCTACATTCCTACTGCTTTATGGATACTACATCCTACTGCACCATATGTCAAATGCATGTCTGCCAACTCTCATGACGAGCAATGTTCCACGTTTGACTATGAATCATGGATGTACACAGTAACACACCTCACCATGGACACATCAGTCTCTCTGATGCAATGGACGCCAGGGACAGTGGTGTACCTGTGGCATGTGTTAATGTCCCAGTGCAATGCATGTCGTTGTCACATGATACATTTGCTATGAGCTAAGTTGTGTACAGAATGTCTGTTTGGTGGCCAGGGGCATACACAGTATATGACCCTTTGTCTGTTTCAGTGTGCAACAGACACCCAGGAAGTTTGCAAGAGTGCAGCACAACTGCATGCACTGTTGCTATACATGCATGATATTGGTGGTCGCCACTTTGAACAATTAGTATGAGGTGTGTTATCGTTATGCAGCACACGATGTGTATGTGCATAATACAATAAATATATATTTTCTACCATTGGTTCGCTATCTGAATGTAATCGATTGTGGACCCACTATCAAATGTTTTGAGACACCCTATATACAGCGTCCACTACCTAAGAATTTTCAAAGTTTCAGCTATACTCTCTCTCATCAGCCAAGCAACTGATATGACTGTTCACAATTCTCTTCATCGTACATGCTGGATGTCTCTGTTAGTGGACCTTATGTAGATTCCATGTACTTGGGTAGTTTTTGAGTGTATCTCCACCTGTACGTTTTTATGTAATCGCCTTTGTGGACATACTGCAGTTTTATTCTATGCATTTTACGTTTAGCTGAGCCTGTATGGTTGTTCACTTCATATGTTAACATGTTGTTGCTTCCAAATATTTATGTGATATTGTGTGGCTCTAGTTTTGCCTCAGAGGACATGAAGCTTTTATGTATCGAGAGGTACACAACTTTGTGTATACGTTTTTTTCATCCTTGTTCCTCTGACCTGTATGCCACCCTTTCAACCTTATGTAAACAACACAGTAAAAGGGTCACTTTGCTGTTATTATTATTCAGTCAGTGTGCGTTAATCGTATGTATTTCTGAGGACCGTAATACAGGGTTATTCTTAAGTATCTCCGGGAATCCGGAAGAAAATCACACAATCTACTAGGCATACAGATAACAGACACGTGTCAGTGGATAGAGCATCTCCAGAAATTTTTAACTCATATTACAGGTGGTCACTACAGGCACTGTTTGTGGCACGTGCAGTTCATTGCAGCTGCTGTTGCTGTTGCTGCCCAGAAACGTCCAACGACAGCAACATACTTTGGAGATCTCTTCATTGGGTTGCCTATCTGCAGGCACGAACTAATTCGATGCGACAATGAGCATACGACTTTTCTACATGTTGTGACACTCCTGTCCTCAAGTGGTGTGCTGTACAACTACGCCAAGGCGCGAATTACGAATCCAAACATGGGGGGATGCCCTGTCTACTGATACATATCACTTATTAGTTTGTTTTGTAGTTTTCATGTAGTCATCTTGTGAAACCTATGGGGTACAAGCTGAGTACCATGCGTTGCCTGGGTACGTATTTATTCCAATGTTCTATTAGTCCAGCCAACGGGCTTTCTGCAGTCGTAACACCGGTTCCCGTCAGATCACCGAAGTAAAATTCTGTTGGACTGGGCTAGCAGTTGGATGGGTGACCATTCGCTCTGCCGAGTGCTGTTGGTAAGTGGGGTGCACTCAGCCCTTGTGAGGAAAACTGAGGAGATACTTGAATGAGAAGTAGCGGCTCCGATCTCGTAAACTTACATTCGACCAGGAGATTGGTGTGCTGACCACATGCCCATCCATATCCACATCCAATGACACCTGTGGGCTAAGGATGACACAGGGCCGGTCGGTACCATTGGGCCTTCGTGGCCTGTTCAGGTGGAGTTAACTTCTATTAGTCCATCTTCTCCCTCTTCCTCTCATGTCCACCTTATGTTCACCCCAAATGGAGGTTGGTGGTTCTTACCTCCACAGTATTTCTTTCCAGATTGTATAAGTAATGCATGGTATTTATTTTTTAACGTTTAAAAAAACCCCAAAGTGATGTATATGACGCTGAGACAAGTAATTGAAGACACATGGGGCAGCAAATGTCAGGAAATACCCCAAAAGTGGATGAAAATTGATGAGAATGATATATTACCAGACGACGTACCTCGCCACATGTGAAGCAGTTGAGCCTGTCGATCCTAGCTCCGCACATGGCACATGGCTCCCCTTAGTTACTCTTTCTTGGAACACCTTTTGTAAATATGATCTGTCGTAAAAACAGAAGTTACAAAATTATAGTCCTCGCTGTTTTCCGTTATGTGCTACTTTTTTATGTACAACGGGAGTTCAAAAAGTTTTGCACAGTCGTCTCTAATTTTTTTATTTTTTGCAGGAGGAGAATGAAATTTTTTGTGAACATACTTGGAACATTTAGCTGTAATTTGGTATATAAAAGTATTTTCTTTTATTTGCATGTGAGCCATAATGGGCCATGAAGTAGATGTCAGGTTGCGACAACGGTCAGTGATGGAGTTCCTCTTCAAGACCGGCGATGACTCTGCCACATAGATTTTTAAAGGTTAATGAGAACCAACCTGTAAGTATGTCAAATTTGGCTGAAAACGTTCCAGGGGTTTAGGATGGGCTTTTTACCGATGACTTTGCCCACAAACACATAAGTTGAATATATTTCTCACATATTTTACGTATTTCACACGTATTTGTACATATGTGAGCCGTGTGCGGTGCTTGTAGGTGCCGGTGGTAGGTTGGCATCGTGTAATAGGGATAGTGGCGTCTCGTTTTCTTCTTGTGTTTACTGGCGCCACTAGATTTACTAGCGTTGTCTGTTCGCGAGTGACAGCAGCAGCGTTTATAACTATCTGGTACCGTGGTACTATCTTTGGGAGGACGTCAAATGTTTTCAGGGTCGGGTGTGTCGGTAGTTCGGTTGGGACGGAGCTGGAGCGAGGTCTGGCAGTGCGTGGACGTGCCAGGACCGCTGGTGGCACGCAGGCATTGCCGGATGGAGGGGCTGTAGCTGCGATGGCCACAACCTCGTTGTCCACCAGACCCAGGTCGTTTGAGTTGAGTGAACATTAACCCACTACTGAAACCTCCACTATTTTAAGATCACGCCGTTTGTTCGTGCATTGCTGCTCGCAGGGTCGCTGAGACGAAGAGCAACGAGTGGAGCGTTTGGAGTTGGCGGAATTAATTAGCCATCCTCCACTTCTTATTATTAATCATTGAATTTCTTGTGTTTATTCGTGAAGTTCAACCAGCGGTATTTTTCTGCCTAGTGGCCGCTTACGCCCCAGTTACCTGCCCTGGAGGTTAGCGTATTTTCGCAGCAGTGTACTTTTTCTCGCCTTGCCGCTGCTGTCCGGTAAGGCGTGTTGTTCGGCAGCCTCCGGATGTTTTGTTCTTTTGGACTACTGTGGTGTCACCGCCAGACACCACACTTGCTAGGTGGTAGCTTAAATCGGCCGCGGTCCATTAGTACATGTCGGACCCGCGTGTCGCCACTGTCAGGATCGCAGATCGAGCGCCACCACACGGCAGGTCTCGAGAGACTTACGAGCATTCGCCCCAGTTGTACGGACGACATTGCTAGCGACTACACGTACGAAGCCTTTCTCTCAATTGCCGAGAGACAGTTAGAATAGCCTTCAGCTAAGTCCATGGCTACGACCTAGCAAGGCGCATTAACCATATCTAGAGAGAGTCTCACTTGTATTTTCAAGAGAAATGTACCACAATGAATTAAAGTTAAGTATACGAGAAGCTCCGTTCTTTTCTTTATAGCTTTCATCACGTATCCTGTTTCAGACTTAACGCCAGTCGGCGTGTGTGTACGTGTGCCTTTCGGTTACCCGTCACTGTGGACTGGCTGCCTTGTCAGTCCACTACAACTACCTTGGTCGTAGTGGTTCCTTCTGTTTCTGGATGTTCTAAACACCGGATTCTGAAGACGCACTGCTGTCCACATGTTCTGCCTTGTCTGGGTTACCAGACGTTAGGTAGATTTTGCAATAGTGTTGGTCTGTGTTTAAACTGTCACTATTTTGAGTTGCCATCCAGTTAAGTGAATTCAGCTCTTGGCTGCCTGTCTCATCGGTTACGAAGTTGAGAGACTTTTCCCAGGCCGATCCTTGGAGCACTGTCTGGGGCCCACTTCTCTCTTGGTTTGATCACATTGTCATGATTGTGTGTGTGTTTTTTTTTTTTTAATAGTTAGGTGTCTCTTGTATAAGTGTAATTTTTCTTAAGAATTGTTATCCAGGCCTTCAGCCGTTAAATTGTTTTTGTGTTACTACTATTGGGGCCTTCAGCCAGCACATAATTTGCATTTCTGGTCAATGAGGCCTTCGGCCGTGAATGCAATTTGTCTAGAGAATTTTTAATTAGATATTGTCTCTTAAAAGTGAAATTTGAAGATTTTTTTTAAATATATACACTCCTGGAAATTGAAATAAGAACACCGTGAATTCATTGTCCCAGGAAGGGGAAACTTTATTGACACATTCCTGGGGTCAGGTACATCACATGATCACACTGACAGAACCACAGGCACATAGACACAGGCAACAGAGCATGCACAATGTCGGCACTAGTACAGTGTATATCCACCTTTCGCAAGCAATGCAGGCTGCTATTCTCCCATGGAGACGATCGTAGAGATGCTGGATGTAGTCCTGTGGAACGGCTTGCCATGCCAATTCCACCTGGCGCCTCAGTTGGACCAGCGTTCGTGCTGGACGTGCAGACCGCGTGAGACGACGCTTCATCCAGTCCCAAACATGCTCAATGGGGGACAGATCCGGAGATCTTGCTGGCCAGGGTAGTTGACTTACACCTTCTAGAGCACGTTGGGTGGCACGGGATACATGCGGACGTGCATTGTCCTGTTGGAACAGCAAGTTCCCTTGCCGGTCTAGGAATGGCAGAACGATGGGTTCGATGACGGTTTGGATGTACCGTGCACTATTCAGTGTCCCCTCGACGATCACCAGTGGTGTACGGCCAGTGTAGGAGATCGCTCCCCACACCATGACGCCGGGTGTTGGCCCTGTGTGCCTCGGTCGTATGCAGTCCTGATTGTGGCGCTCACCTGCACGGCGCCAAACACGCATACGACCATCATTGGCACCAAGACAGAAGCGACTCTCATCGCTGAAGACGACACGTCTCCATTCGTCCCTCCATTCACGGCTGTCGCGACACCACTGGAAATTGAAATAAGAACACCGTGAATTCATTGTCCCAGGAAGGGGAAACTTTATTGACACATTCCTGGGGTCAGATACATCACATGATCACACTGACAGAACCACAGGCACATAGACACAGGCAACAGAGCATGCACATTGTCCCAGGAAGGGGAAACTTTATTGGGGCGTGAGCGGAAGACGGCCTAACGGTGTGCGGGACCGTAGCCCAGCTTCATGGAGACGGTTGCGAATGGTCCTCGCCGATACCCCAGGAGCAACAGTGTCCCTAATTTGCTGGGAAGTGGCGGTGCGGTCCCCTACGGCACTGCGTAGGATCCTACGGGCTTGGCGTGCATCCGTGCGTCGCTGCGGTCCGGTCCCAGGTGGACGGGCACGTGCACCTTCCGCCGACCACTGGCGACAACATCGATGTACTGTGGAGACCTCACGCCCCACGTGTTGAGCAATTCGGCGGTACGTCCACCCGGCCTCCCGCATGCCCACTATACGCCCTCGCTCAATGTCCGTCAACTGCACATACGGTTCACGTCCACGCTGTCGCGGCATGCTACCAGTGTTAAAGACTGCGATGGAGCTCCGTATGCCACGGCAAACTGGCTGACACTGACGGCGGCGGTGCACAAATGCTGCGCAGCTAGCGCCATTCGACGGCCAACACCGCGGTTCCTGGTGTGTCCGCTGTGCCGTGCGTGTGATCATTGCTTGTACAGCCCTCTCGCAGTGTCTGGAGCAAGTATGGTGGGTCTGACACACCGGTGTCAATGTGTTCTTTTTTCCATTTCCAGGAGTGTATTTTAGTATCTCTTGGAGAAGTTTAACTGTTCTTAAGAATTTTCTATACAGTCCTTCAGATGCCAGATAATTTAATTTCTGGTCAATAAGGCCTTCAGCCGGGAGTGCAACTTCTTTAAGAATTTTTTATTAGACATTATGTCTTAATAGTCAAATTTGATAATTATTTCTTATTGTCAACCTCATTTGAATTTGGTTCCAAATAACGTGTGCTTGATTTTTTTAGAAAACTGAGCAACCAACGCTGAGTAAGGCCCCGTCCACACCAAATCCTGCCTTTTCTAAGTACCATGTTTCAGTATGTTTCAACGGTACGTCTAAGGAATTTCGACGTGCAGTTTTATTTCCTCACAACAAATTGTTTATGACGTCCTATCTCGTGAACTATAAGCTGCGCAGTGATATAATTTTGAGGGTACATCCAGTGGTGTGAACAGAGTTAGTAGTAAAGAAGTAATAAATTAAAACAATGTAATACAATCGTGTATTTTTCTAGGTACAGGGTGACAGTTATTGACCTATATGAAAAAAACATAAACTAGTTACAAATTACGGCGTGCACACGCTTTATTCAACACGTAAACGTCACTACATATATTCGAATTTCGGTTATGACATCATTGGTGATGATGTGGCGCAGACGAACAGCGGAATTCTGCATGACCAGCTGAAGTGTCGGAAGATAGATGCTGTCGACGATCTCCTGAATGGTTGTTTTCAGTCATCAGTGGTTTTGGGGTTATTACTGTACACCTTGTCTTCAACATAGCCCCACAAAAAGGAGTAGCATGTCTTCAGATCCGGAGAATACGGTGGTCAACCGAGGCCGATACCAATGGTCTCTGTGTACACCAGAGCCAGAATGCGGTCCCTGAAGTGTTCCTTGAGGACATCAAATACTCTCCTGCTTCGATGGGGTCCAGCTCCATCTAGAATGAACCACATCTTGTCGAAATCAGGGGCACTTTGGATAATGTGGATGAAATCATCTTCCAAAACCTTCACACACCTTTCTGTACTGACCGTGCAATGAAGGAATATTTCACCGACTGTTCATTGTCACAACATTGCACACCACACAGTCACCTGTTAAGGGTGAAGAGACTCCTCCATCTCTAAATGCGGATTCTCAGTCCCCCAAATGCGCCAAATTTGCTTCCCATCCAAATGAAAGTGAGCTTCGTCGCTAAAACAAACAACGATGCGCTTACTAATTCCTATCATGCCCAGCGGCCAGCAGTGCAGTTTGAATGTCCTAACGCAAGCCGATCAGAAGTTATGACGATTCAGTAAATGTCATTCTGTACATTTAGCAGCATATTTGTATACAATGTGCAGAATGTATTGCGAAAAGAGTTAGTAGTAAAGAAGGAATAAAACATTATGCGTGATGCACTCATCTTTCGTCATGCATCTCTGAGTTTTACTTGATATCCCCTGAACTTTGTGGTTATTTCTTTAAAGTCAGTACCGCCATTAGACTGTTTTTTTATTTGCAGTGCTACATTTACACGATCATGATTTCGACTTTAAGTTGCCATTCTCAAGTGTTTTATACCCTTGATAATGGCAACTTAATGCCGAAATCATGATCGTGCAAATGTAACACTGCAAAAAAAAAAAAAAAAAAAAAAAAAAAAAAAAAAAAAAAAAAAAACCAACGGTCTAATGGTGGTACTGTCTTTAAAGAAATATATTATGACTGTGGCCCCAATTTATGAAAAAAATTATTTGTTGTTATTCTTGTACATACATTCAGTGGAAGATGTGGATACTCTATGTGAAAAGTGTTGCGAATAGATTTAGTAGTAACGAAATTATAAATTTAAAAGTATTGCATGATGCGGTAGTTTTTCTTGCATATCACTGTTTATAACGTAATATCTCCTGAAGTTAGTGTCGTACAATGATATAATTTTTCTGGTACATTCACTGATATATGTGAATACTATCTACAAACTATGTAGCGAATACAGTTAGCAGTTACAGTTGGTTAAATCGTCATGATTCGTGCAACTGATTTACTGCGTTAACACCGAAAATGTAGTAAGCGATTAACTTTTTTTCCTTTCGTTATTCTCTGGAGGTCGTCAATCGGAAAAAGTTTCGTGGAGGTTGAAATGATGTTTGTAACGTCTGTTGCTGTTCTCATTTTCAAATACTTGATGACTATATATATAAAATCTGTTCCACTTGATTGTAAGTATAACTGTTCTCTGAATGGTGTTTCTGAAACTCCTCTCGTGTCACGTAATTCTGTATGTAGCGTAGATCATGTTAAATGTGAGCGAGTTGAACAACTGCGCTTGATTGCATCCTGCCAGTAGAAAATGAATCTAGTGTTTTGGAAGCAGACTGTAAACAGAAAGTTTTCAGGCACATTCACACTTTTAGCGGAACTTATCCAAGGGCAGCGCATGTCACAGTCGCAATCAGACACGAAGCAGGGTGGTTACTTTAACAATCCGCACCTGTGGCGGAGACGTAGTCATGGCCAGATGAGAGCTATTGCATTACTCGCAGAAGCGTACGTGTGGCAGTATTCCCAAGCGGCGAATGGCAGTGGAATGTAGAGTGCAGGCGGTATAATTTGATAATTGGAACTCGCCAGCGTACGCAGTGCGCTGTATTGTGCAATGTTCGTGGAAACGAATATTAGCGTGTTACCTTAGTGCCTTCCTCTACTATACAATCGGCTTTGTGTTTGCGAATTGTTCCCAGAATGCGTCTGAATTGTAATGTGGTGCTGTTAATTCACAGTCTATGATCTACATGCCTGTTGCGTAAGCTCACATGAAAGTTACAGGATTTCTGTTCTATTACAGTGTTCCATTATGACCGTTATTGGTGGTGCAATTGCTTTATGTTTACCTGGTTCTGCGGAGGTGGTTAAGTGCGTACTCGACTAACATTTTAATCATTAATACAAAGGGACAATGATAAAATGATGGACAACTACCGGATCCGGATAACAAGGTACAGTGGAATGTGATATTCAAACGTCAATCCAGCTTAGTGACTTTTCTGTTTTGAAGCTTAACAAATATTATGTTCACACAGACATTTGAAAGGGAGTTTCACTTTCGGCTTACCAGCGGTTTTTCGGATGTCTTGCTCTTCCATTGTGTAATGGAAGAAATAAAGGGACTGTCAGATTACTGAAATGAAATGTCGTGTGGCTAGGGCCTCCCGTCGGGTAGACCGTTCGCCTGGTGCAGGTCTTTCGAGTTGACGCCACTTAGGCGACCTGCGCGTCGATGTGGATGAAATGACGATTAGGACAACACAACACCCAGTCCCTGGTCGGAGAAAATCTCCGACCCAGCCGGGAATCGAAGCCGGGACCTTAGGATTGACATTCCGCCACGCTGACCACTCAGCTACCGGAGCCGGACTGTCAGATTACTATCAGGCGCTGTGGAAACACTGAAATGTGCATTCGGACGGAGACAGGTGGAAAGCGGGCCCGCTAGATATAAGGCGACTAAGCGAAAATCCACCACCAGGCTGGTGGCAGCAAAAGCTGGCAGTTCTCCATGGTGCTAGCTGCAACAATTGCAACAGTCTATGATGCCTGGGCCGCCTTAAAACCTTGCATCCACCAGGAAACGAAATCAATGAATCGCAGACCTGCATTTGAATTGTGTATGTCCTGGCTGCCATAAATAATAAATAAAATATTCAAGACGTATAGATAAAGGGAATGGATCTCCCACCCGGTCTCCTGCGTAGATTAATTACTTTTCAAAAGCGATTCAAGCACTCTCTGTGCACGCCAGTCTGGAGACGACATCGCTAGAAAAATGACTCTTATTCCTGGACCCTTGTGAGCTGCAGACGCGTCAGACTTCGTAACTGACAGGTTGGAGTAGTGACGCAGAGCTGTGGTGAGCTGTTGTATATCAATTACCTTGATCGAATTACTTTGGGTTTCCCTCTCCAGGATCAGTTCGTGGTATAGCCACTATAGTATAAATAATAAATAATTTAACTTGTGCTCCCTAATAGCAAATAAAAACTGTGTTGTAAGAGTGGCGATATTACCGTTATAAAATACAGTCTTATCTTGACACGGCTTTGTTTACTCCAGGTTCTGAACCAGTGGCAACTTTGGCAGTTTTATTAGTGTGCAGAGTGTTAACTCCATCCACTGTGCGAGAGCGCATATACTTGCAAGCTATAGGCTCTGTAACAGCAGTTTACAGTTCTAAATGTTACTCATAACTCACACCTTCGCAAGCTGCCAGATTATTTCTGGATTTCTTGTTAAAAAAAAGACCGCTAGTCTGTACATTCTTGAGACAAAGTTCCATAATAAGGGTGTTTAAGATAGCCCATATTCTTACACGAAATATTGTTCTCAAAGCTAGAGTCCTATAAAATCACTAGTGTGCAAAACGTAACGACGAAAGTAGCTTTTGCCTGACGTGGCAATGAAACTTGTACTGTATGTTCAGTCACGTCCAGAAAAAATGACAGAATAAATTTAATTTGCTTTACGTCTGTGGTCACAACTTCTTTTTGTTATCAGACTACTGGTTCCCGTCTATAATGACCATCTTCAGATCTGTTCTATAAAAATGTGCCCTAATGTACTGCAGCCATACTGGCACTATAGCAAAACATTAGTGAATATGAAGTGTTGGCAGAAGAGCCAACACCGTGTTGCTAGAGGAGGCCGAAATGCACGCAGACTGGCGTGAGGTCTGGAACAGGTCAGAGAAATAAGACTAGCAAAACAGGAGGTAACTGGTAGAATACTTAACTTTAATCCACAATTGGTGAACATCTCTCTTGACTGTACATAATTTCCATCTCAATATAAACTGGTAATGGCGCCTTGCTGGGTCGTAGCAAATGACGTAGCTGAAGGCTATGCTAACTATCGTCTCGGCAAATGAGAGCGTATTTGTCAGTGTAGCATCGCTAGCAAAGTCGGCTGTACAACTGGGTCGAGTGCCAGGACGTCTCTCTAGACCTGCCGTGTGGTGGCGCTCGGTCTGCGATCACTGACAGTGGCGACACGCGGGTCCGACGTATACTAACGGACCGCGGCCGATTTAAAGGCTACCACCTAGCATGTGTGGTGTCTGGCGGTGACACCACAGAATATTTTTATGGAACAGATCTGAAGATGGTCATTGTAGACGGAAACACCGGTACTCTGATGACAAAAAGAAAAAAACAAAAAAAAAAAAAATTGTGACCAGAGACGTAAAGTAAAGGAAGCTTACTCTGTATTCGGTTCACTGTTCTATTTGCAGCCATGACGCAGCTTGTGAAAAACAAAAGCCAGAACACCTTGAACAACTACAGACAGGAGGCTTTCGCTATAGCGGGCCGGGGTGGTCGAGCGGTTCTCGGCGCTACAGTCTGGAACAGCGCGACCGCTACGGTCGCAGGTTGGAATCCTGCCTCGGGCATGGATGTGTGTGATGTCCTTAGGTTAGTTAGGTTTAAGTAGTTCTTAGTTCTAGGGGACTGATGACCTTTGAAGTTAAGTCCCATAGTGCTCAAAGCCATTTGAGCCATTTTGTCGCTATGAACCGAAGGTGATGGATCAGTGTGACTTGAGCAGACGTGTGGGATGCCTCGCAGATGTATGACCAAACCATACCGTCAAGTTATGAGTTTGAAAGGCGGCGTATTATTGGCGCGAGGGAATGTGATTATATTCATCCGGGAAATTGCTGCTCGTGTGGGACGAAGTGTTTCGGCAGTACAACGGGTTCATGTAGAATGATTCACGAAGGCCGCAGAACACAACGAGGTGGGTCAGATCGCATCACACAGCCCACCACCCGAGAAGATTCACACCGCATCGGAATGACATTGCAAAACAGATCTGAGTCCTTGTCGGCTCTGGCGCAACAGTGGAACACATCGTAAAGTATCAGGGGTGACAATACGGCGCGTTTATTACGGCACGGGTAACGTGCGTGTCCTCCACGTCTCCGCCTACATTTGACGAATGTACAGAAACATACCACACGGCAATCGTGTATGGAACGACGCCACTGCGGACTGGAATGGCATCAGATAGTGTTTCCGGACGAATCCAGATTCTATTCGTTGGGAAATGATGGTCGCATTTTAGTCAGCCGCAGACAGGGCGAGCGGCATCACAGTGACTGCATTCGCACAGGACATACAGCGTCAACTCAAGTCATTAGTTTGTGGGCTGCTGTTGGGTACAAGTGTGTCCAGGGTACTGTGACCAGTGTGACGTACGTTAATGACGTCCTTCGACCCGTAGCCGTATCTTTCTGCACGACACTCGAGATGCAGTTTTTCAGCAAGACACTGCATGACTACTTGTTGCTGCACGAACACGTATCTTCTTAGTGACACAGGACGCCAGCCGTTTGCTCTGGCGCGTCAGATCACCAAACTTATCGCCAATATGTGGGATATGGTGAAACGACGGGTGCAGCGCCGCTGTGACCCACTGCCAAACAGACAGGTGAACTTTCGAACCAGGCGATTGCAGCATGGGTGGGTATACCACAGGACACCATTCACGCCTTTACGAGTCGATGCCATCACACTCGGAACAAGTTATCAGGGCCTGTGGTGCACCTTGTGCCTAATAGGTAAACAGGGCACATGCTGAATCGAGGGGACTGAAATGCTAATCATTTCTGCAGAACATACTAATGTACATGTCCCGTGAATATGAACGTCCTGTTTCTACACGTTCAAGGTGGTTTTTTTTTACTAACATGAGCGTGGAAAGAACTGCTGTTGTAATCGGCAATGAGAGGAACGGTAAAGACACTTTGCCCAGCTTAACCGCAGGACAGGACAGGTAGTTTAAATTATGGAAAGGGGCCAAAATAAGGGGCTGTCAGCATGGGCGTACCCAGCGAGGGGCAGCTGCTCCCTCCCCCCCCCCTCCTAGAAGATATTCGCAGTTTTTTACTAGTTTACTGTTTCATTTAATAAGAAATGCTACATGTTTTCTCGGATTGTACAAGTACATTCTTGTATTCAAAATGTTTATCAAAAGTGGTTTTTCACTGGTTTACTGTTTTATTTAATAGGAAGTGCTGTATGTTGCCTCGAGTCCTTGGTTCCTGAGACTAGTATGCCCCCCCCCCCCCCTCACCGCCACCCCCACCCCACCAGTTCTGATCCTGGGTACGCCCTTGGCTGTCAGTTGCACTCGAACATACAAATTTATTATTTGATCAAACATTACAAGAGTTAAAACAAAATTTTAAACACGCAGCTTTAATCTTTGGGACTTAATTACCGGCTGAAAGCCACTTTAATTTAAAAACGGCTGAAGGCCAATAACTTAAAACGCAAGCATAATCAGAAATTTAAAAGGCAAGCTTTATCTTACAACAGTTTTTTATTTAAGCTGAAGGCCCAAGGAATCAGACACTTCAAGAGCAAACAAATTCAAATCGGCTGAAGGTTGGTTGGTTGTTTTGGGGAAGGAGACCAGACAGCGAGGTCATCGGTCTCATCGGATTAGGGAAGGACGGGGAAGGCAGTCGGCCGTGCCCTTTGAAGGGAACCATCCCGGCATTTGCCTGGAGGGATTTAGGGAAATCACGGAAAACCTAAATCAGGATGGCCGGACGCGGGATTGAACCGTCGTCCTCCCGAATGCGAGTCCGGTGTCTAACCACTGCGCCACCTCACTCGGTTCGGCTGAAGGCCTAACACTTAACACTACATAATATTAATTTTTTTTTTTGCCAAAGGCCTTACGTGAAACAGTTCTTTAATGTAGGATGAAGCCCTTAAGAGCAAAACAACTCAAACTCAAAACCAGCTGAAAGCCCAACACTTAAAATTTAACAACATTAAAACCTTTAAAATTCCAAATGTGGTGTCACTGCCAGACACCACACTTGCTAGGTGGTAGCCTTTAAATCGGCCGCGGTCCGTTAGTATACGTCGGACCCGCGTGTCGCCACTGTCAGTGATTGCAAACCCAGCGCCGCCACACGGCAGGTCTAGAGAGACGTCCTAGCACTCGCCCCAGCTGTACAGCCGACTTTGCTAGCGACGGTTAACTGACAAATACGCTCTCATTTGCCGAGACGATAGTTAGCATAGCCTTCAGCTACGTCATTTGCTACGACCTAGCAAGGCGCCGTATTCAATTGATATTTATCTTGTGAAGCATGTACAGTCAAGAGAGATGTTCACCAATTGTGGATTAAAGTTAAGTATTCTACCAGTTACCTCCTGTTTTGCTAGTCTTATTTCTCTGACCTGTTCCAGACCTCACGCCAGCCTGCGTGAGCTTAAACGCGTGCCTTTCGGCTTCCTCCAAACCCCGTGAATTGGCTCCTGCCAATGCTCAACACCAAACGTGTTACGTGAAATATTTCCGAAGGCCTAAAGAATCTTACGCCCTAAGGGAAGAAGAACCTTAATTAAAAAAAAAAAAAACCGGCTAGAAGCCATACAAGTGGAAACAACAAGAACAAATAAAAAAAAAAGGAGCAGTACACCCAAGGGCGCTCAGATGTTCGAGGGTCGGCCTGGAACTCAAACACAACGCTCCCTTAGGTGAGACAGGCAGTCGGCCCAACAATTCTCAATCCGACGGCAACCAAACCGACAGAAAGTGAACGGGCCAAGGGACAGGGTAACTTAACTTTCGTGTCCGGTATCGGTAAGCCACGGACCTCGTAGCACTGGGAGCAGCCAGCCCCTCATACTCGACCGCTCGTGGACCCCGCCAGCGGCCCGGCCAGACACGCACGACGGAGACTTCCTCGCTGCTCCACGCCAACCGACCAACTGTCCAGGTCCGGAAACGGTGAAGGAGGATGTTGTGGCGTAACAAGCTAGTCACACCACACTGAGGAGGAAGCCGAAAGGCACGCGTACACACACGCCGACTGGCGTCAAGTCTGGAACAGGGTAATTTATGACTGCTATAAAGAAAATACGTAGCTTTGGAATATACTTAACTTTTAATGCTTCCTTTGGTACATCTCTCTTGACTATCCAAATGAGACTCGTAAGATACATGCACTGATACAATTGGCGCCTTGCTAAGTCGTAGCCATTAACTTAGCTGAAGGCTATTCTAACTGTCTCTCGGCAAATGAGAGCAAAGGCTTCGTCCGTATAATCGCTAGCAACGTCGTCGTACAACTGGGGCGAGTTCTCGTACGTCTCTCTAGACCTGCCGTGTGGTGGCGCTCGGTCTGCGATCACACAGTGGCGACACGCGGGTCCGACATGTACTAATGGACCGCGGCCGATTTAAGCTACCACCTAGCAAGTGTGGTGTCTGGCAGTGACACCACAGAGGAAATATACGTAGGCCGATGAGACGACCAACCGAACGACCAACCAACGGTCGTCTAGCTCCAATTTCCCTCCGTCGGACAGTGTGCATGCGTGTCGCCAGCGGTCGGCGAGCACTGGCTGTCGGCGCCTCACCGGCGCTCCGTCCCGACTGCACTGCTGGTCCGTCCCGAACTCACTGCCAGACTCACGACGACCCGGAAATACTATCGCTCTCTCCAGAGATGGTACGACAGTGCACTTACCGATACGCGCTGCTGCTGCCACTCACGGGCAAGTAAGGCAGTAAGTTAGTGACGCCAGTAAATGGAATAAGAAAAGGTGGCAGTAACGTAACAAAAGATGACAAACAATAAATGGGATAAACGCGAGCCGTGCATGGCTCAACAATGTTTACACTGAAGTCACAGTTATTCATGAAGTCTCCTTTGAAATTACTAACAGCGGTACACTGTTCTTAATTGGATGTATTGTCGCAACGGACATCAGCGCGTGCTCCGCAGTGTGCTTCTGTGCACAAGTCTGATAAGGAGTTCTCGTTGCAGGGAGTTCGATTTCTTCACCAGCGGCATTGCCAACAGCTGGATGGTCGTTAATGCAAGTGGACCTGTCCCGCACGTGATCGATGGGATTTAAGTGCGTGAACAGACAGGCCAGACCACTCGCCGAATAGGCTATCATTCCAACAGCTTCACCAGCAGCGCAGTTCGATGCTGTCGCGTATTGTCAATCATAAAAATGAAATCTGAGCCGAATTCACCACTGAAGAGACGCGCGTGTCGAAGAAGAACAGTGTCACAATAACGCTGACCGACGAGACGACTCTGTTAAAAGATTAGGAGGTCACTATGGCTATGCAACATTATGCATCCGCATACCGTAACACCTACACTTCTAAGACGATCAAGTTCCGCAATGTTCCCGGGTGCATGACGTGTTCCCACCTCTCGACACATGAGAATACGTCCAGCATTGTAGAACATCATCGTTTTGGCGGTGCGGTTGCTATGGTATGGGAGGCATAATTTTGCATGGTCGAAGTGATTTCGAAAAGAAAAGAAAAAATAAATAAAATAATCTGCCAGACTGGCGGAACGGTTCTAGGCGCTTCAGTCTGGAACCGCTTGACCGCTACGGTCGCAGGTTCGACTCCTGCCTCGGGCACGGATGTGTGTTATGTCCTTAGGTTAGTTAGGTTTAAGTAGTTCTAAGTTCTAGAAGACTGATGGCCTCAGATGTTAAGTCCCATAATGTTCAGAGCCATTTGAACCATTTTTTTAAAATAAAATCTTTGGCGCACCTCCAACACTCGTTCTTCCACGATCGAAGTCTGAACCCAATATTTCACTGTTTCATAGGACGGAGCATTGTCAAGTGTATTCCTCATGTCGCTCGCAATTTCCTTGGGCGTCATTCCCTTCAAAAGAAGATACATTGGTCCTTGATTCTCCCGATATTCGCCATTTTGCTTACAGTAAGGTATACAACGCATTCTGGCGCCAAAACTAACGAAGCTGGAGCCGCGAAATTTGACTTGCATACCCACAAAGGGTCGCCATAAAATTAGGCGGTGTTGTTCGTGCGAGACATTACGGTAACTATCTCGGGCTAGAAACTTTTCGACCGCCCCTCCTATGTGGGATAGCCTCCAACCAGTGACAAGAATAACGGTTAAAAAAAGAAAAAAGTTTGAGTACCCGCGTTCATTTAATTTTCCTCGACTGATGCTGATGAGAGGGGAATTTCTCAACCCTGATGACGAGCACGTGTGCCGGAACGCACATACGACCAGGGCGAAAGATGCGCGTGCGCAGTAGTGCATGGTGCGGTAACCAGGATCTCTAATCAGGCCAGAATCTGTGCCGCGGTGAATAACCCAGCGCGAGGTACCCGGCGGCCCGTAATGGGTGGCTCTCGCGCGTATAAACCCCCCTGGAGGAAAAGAGCGCGGCTAATTGTTGCGGGGGGGCTATTAATTAGCTGTCGCCTGCAGCTAGTCCGCTGACAAACCCATGCTCCCCTCCCGGCCGTCATTTCCGCGGCTAACAACGCGTAATTGGGCGCGATCGGCGGATTTGCATAATTTCGTTTATTTTTAATTGCGTTTGCCGGCCGCCGGCGAGAACGCGCGCGGCGGCGCACGGCGAATGGAGCGGCGTCCCCCAGCGTAAGAATTTCCAGGCTGCGAGGGCGGCGCATATCAATGGGGGAACTGCTGGCCGCATTGTGGGCAGCGTAATTGAACAGTAAATAACTCATTCCTGCCGGACCGGTGCCACGGGGAATCGGTAATGCGGCACGCGCGTGTGTGATGCGGATGGCGCATTGCGCGCCGTAACGCATGCGCAAAATGTGGCTACATATTCACCTTGCGACCTGCGCAAGTCGTGCAACGTTGTGTTTAGTCGATTCGGATATCACGCTAGTCCACTTCAGGGCTCTGTGCCTCAGTTTGCAATAACGGAAACCTTATAGTATCTCTTTGCTGTCCGTCTGTGTGTTTGCCTCAGTGGCCGACTGTTAAGGACCATTTTTCGTAGAGACCGGTAGACATATCACGTTCAAATTTACGGCACATTTTAATGTGTGTGGTCCCTTCTAAGTCGCTTCAATCAAAAAACTTGGCCGTTTACGTCACATATATTCTAAAAAACTCACACATTAAAACCTATAGGGTGCTTCCCGCTGACCTAGAATCATGAAATTTGGCACGAAACAGGGTTTGATAGTAGAAGTAAGGTAAAAGATCCGAAAACTGTTGATCTGTAATTATGTCACACGGAAAAAAATAAAATGCCGACCTGAGTGGCCGAGCGGTTCTAGGCGCTACAGTCTGGAACAGCGCGACCGCTACGGTCGCAGGTTCGAATCCTGCCTCGGGCATGGCTGTGTGTGATGTCCTTAGGTTAGTTAGGTTTAAGTAGTTCTAAGGAGACTGATGACCTCAGAAGTCCCATAGTGCTCAGAGCCATTTCCACCATATGAACACGACAATTTTTTTTTTATCTGTCTGTCTATCTGTCTTTCTTTTAAGATCCATTCTTTTCTGGAACAGATTGGCGTATCAGTCTCAAATTTATATCACATACCATAGTCTATGGTTTCTTGGCGATATAACAAATGTGTTTCGAAGTCAATCCAATCAAAGGATTCGGTCACTTACATCACATATTTCGATACTAGCAAACTCACTTATCAGAACTGTAAATTGTACTTACCGTTCACCGAGAATCTTGAAGTTTTTCAAGAAGCAAGGTTTCACAGTGAAAGTAAACTAAAAAAAAAAATGAAACTTGTTGAACTGTATTTACATCACTTTTTTTTTTTTTTTTTTTTTTTTTTTTTTTAACGTTTGAATACACATTGCATTCATCACCCATCGAAAGCATAATAGGCGAACATTACTGCATGCGAACATAAACTGTAAGTAGTAGTCATATTTTGTAGGTAAATAATCATGTTTTATTAAATCTTCTCCAAACCTTAACACGTCCATTGTCCGGTCGCAAACCATTCCTCGTCTCGTCACCAGATGTGACATTTCTCCGATCTGCAATGGTCCAATGTAGATGAGCAAGAACCCAGGTCTTTCGATTGCGTCGGTTACATTGGTTCAGTGCAAAAATTCTCGTTGGTCTTTTGGAATGAACAATACCCTGATGCAGTCTTCTACTCACTGTTTGGTGTGATATACGAATCCCTGTTTCAAGGGAGAAGTCATTTTCAGTATTTCGGGTAGCTGATGTTGGTGTCCTGTAAGCCGACAGTTGGAGGAAAGGAGCCTGTATTGGTGTTTTATTATGAGGATGACCACTGCGAGGTCTATCGTTCACGTTTCCCGTCTCTCTGTAATTCGCCGCGCGGGATTAGCCGAGCGGTCTTAGGCGCTACGCCGGCCGCGGTGGTCTAGCGGTTCTGGCGCTGCAGTCCAGAACCGCGGGACTGCTACGGTCGCAGGTTCGAATCCTGCCTCGGGCATGGGTGTGTGTGATGTCCTTAGGTTAGTTAGGTTTAAGTAGTTCTAAGTTCTAGGGGACTTATGACCTAAGATGTTGAGTCCCATAGTGCTCAGAGCCATTTGAACCATTTAGGCGCTACAGTCATAGACTGGGAGGCTGATCCAGGTAGAGGTTCGAGTCCTCCCTCGGGCATGGATGTGTGTGTTTGTCCTTAGGATAATTTAGGTTAAGTAGTGTGTAAGCTTAGGGACTGATTACCTTAGCAGTTAAGTCCCATAAGATTTCACACACATTTGAACATTTTTTTTCTCTGTACTTTCTCCACACATTAGATACACCACCTCGAGTGACATGAAGACGGTTATTGCTGTGTGATCTGTTGAGAGTAAAGCCACTATCCTGACTCTGTCAAAGTGTCGGATGCATATACACGGCACGTTACTGCAGTGCTGAACACTAATTGCATGAAACTGTGGTTGATACTGGACTGCTCGCGGTGTGCCGTTGCGGCGGCGGTATGTTTACATGACTGGAAAACGGCTACAAAGCATGCAAGTAGTAAACACCATCCAGTATGTGGATTGTAACTGGATAATGCACAAAGTGTCTACGTCAATGAGACCTCTGGTGTCGTAGATACATTTTACTATAGTATTCCAAACTTTTGTTGATCAGTGTATCAACTTGCTTTGCTAACTGGCAATTGCAGATGCTTTGACTTCGTCTGCTTTCGTCGCTTTTGCGATTACTGGTAAGATTTGAAAAGTTCCCAGAGAAGAAAACGGTACAGCCGCCCAGAGGGCTAGTGTTGTTACACACATGTGGAATTGTTCTGAGGAATGCTTCAATGCATATTTTATGAGATATCTGAAACTTATCCCAACGATCGAGGTGCAGTCGTGCATCAGTTTTCTTTGAAACACTGCAGATGCTGTACGTGTCGTAAGCACAGACTACCGGGGAATATATATAAGAAAAAGAGCTAGCGTGGCGCGGAAGTCGCGCGGCCTCGCGGTTGCCGTCGCTAGATGGCAAAAGCATCGTTTTCACAGCGGCAGGGGACTTCACATCATCGTAGCTCAGCCAATTAACACGAAATATTTGTAAGTTATACACAAAGTTACCTAGTAAATCAGTCTACCCATTACTGAAAAACTAAACTCCGTCCGAACAGACCTTGAAGGCCCAAGGGTACCGACCGACCGCCGTGTCGTCCTGAGCCTGTAGGCGTCACTGGATGCGGATACGGAGGGACATGTGATCAGCACACCACTCTCCCGGACGTTGACAGTTTTCGTGACCGGAGCCGCTACTTCCCCGTCAAGTAGCTCCTCAACTGGTCGCACAAGGGCTGCTGCATCCCGCTTACCAACAGCGCTCGGCTGACCGGACGATCAAATATCCTGAAACTGTGCTCCTTGCCAAATTTCGTGATTCTAGACTGGCTTAGAAGCTTAAATCTTTTAGCCCGCCAAGTGACCGTAGTCCTTAGTATTTGACATAAACTGACTGAGGTACGAAACCGTAAAAACAAAGAAAAATGAAGATGCTGAGTTTTAATGCTTCTGCTGTTCTACATAGGCTGCCCCCCCCGAGTTGAGTACAGTCCATAGAACGTTCATAGAGCTATGTGAAACTGTCATAAATGACCTTCTTTGGGATCTTGTTCTAGTCTGGCGTCACATTTGACCCGAATGTCGGTTATGGCATCAAAGCCTTGAACCTTCATGCCAGCTCCTCACTTTGCCGTTTTGTAATAGATTTGTATTGATGAGGCCAAGTTTCGTCACTTGTGAAACTTTTTTTTCAGAAAAGAATTTTTCTGGATTTAAATTTTAATCAAGTCTTGCCAGGCGTACACGCATAGTTGCTTTTGTTCGGAATGCAGCGGGTGTTTGACAAACTTCGCACACAGTTTTATCTTCTTCAAAACGTTCTGGGGAAGAATGCCTTGTACACTTGACTTAGAGATGTTGCTTTATTGCGATTTGCGACAAAACAGCGTCCACACTCTACAGTCACATGTCTACTGTTTAACACTACCTGCTCACAACTGACTCGTCGAAGGGACACCAGTTGTTTACATTTGTTAGTTCAAGCCGTCACCTTAGTTACTGCTTTGACGTCGCTTGTACGCCAGGAATAATATAAATCTCGGAAGTTTTTGGACGGATGGTGTATATTAATCGGTTACGAAGTCAGTGGCAAATAATCAACATTTTCAGTCTTTAGTGTTTGATCTATCCTCAGCAACTGTAGTTCTATATAACGAAATAAAAAGCAATCAGTCGCAAAAAAGGAATTTAATTTCCTTGCGGGTTTCGGCCACTTAGTGCCCTTCTTCACAAGGACCAGTCACAACCTCCAGCCCCATGATGCGCTTCGCACTTTCTTTTTGTTGCCAGGTTCCCTGCAAGCATGCTTGTGGTGAACCTGTCAACAAAAGGAAAGTGCGAAGCGCATCATGTGGCTGGAACTTGTGACTGGTCCTTCTGATGAAGGGCACTAAGTACCCGAAACCGGTAAAGAAATTAAATTTTATGCAACTGGCTGCTTACTATTTTGTTATACTTTCAGGGTTATTCATAAGTGTCTCCGGGATTTCATAAGACGATTACGTGAAAAATACAACATACAGAAAATAGACGTATATCAGTGGATAGAGCATCTCTCCAAGCTTTAAAATCACATTGCAGGTGCTAAATATGGGCAGCTTTTGCAATGCTGTAAGTAGAATGACGGGAATCTCCTTCATCGAGGTTCTGGTCGACCACCTGTGACCACCGCAAAGGAGGATCACAGTACTGCGCACCAAGCACGTCGTAACTTCATCCGAGAACGAGAAATGAACTCCTGGAATATTCTGGGTGTGTGAAACATTGATTGGAGAGTAAAAACAGCTAGAATAGGGAAGTATCGTCCCGTGGGTAGGCCGCCATTAATTCCACAACACAAGCGATTGTGACCGAGTCACGCCATGACCGAGAAGCACGGCCTGATGATGAATGCTCTCGAACTGTGTTCGGCAATGAGCGCGTCTCTGCGCTACTCTGGATAATGTTTTTTTAGACAACATAGTTGTATGGAGATAAACAGCGATTAATCTACTTATAATGAATTATTCAAAATGACATTCACAATCGCACTATTTATTTTGCTGCCAACCGGCTTCAACCCGCGATGGGGTCATCTTCAGGGCAACTTACACTGTAAAGTTATAATATAAGTAATCATGTACGTAACCTACAAGCAATTAGTCAAAGTTACACAAATAAACAGATTGTTATACACATCTGGTCGCTCGCTGGGGTCGTCACCCTGCCCGTGCACGGTTGCTAATTATGCCTGGTTGGCTCTCTGCATGAGCTTAAATAACGGCCAACAACACGTGGGCAGACGGTAACGCCCTCCACGGTGACCAACGGTAGTTACTGCTTAAGCAACAAAATGTAAATTTTAAAGCTTGTTCCAGTTGTAATATAAAACATAATAAATAATAATAATAAACATAACTAATTAAACCTCGAGAAGTTCACAATTATTTAAAATTCAGGTAACTGTTGTCCCATTCATTTTTCATATCATTTGTGGATAGATCAGAGCCCTCTATCTTTTGTGGTAGGGACGCTGTTGCCATGGGCGATAGTATATATATATATATATATATATATATATATATATATATATATATATATATATATATATATATCAAGCGCCCCCTAGCCTGTGTGGTTGGGACGCTGTCGTCATGGTAGCCGCTTCGTGTAAGTCGTCTGCTGTAATACCATCTTTGTGCGGCGTTCGTTGTTATGGTAACGGCGTACCATAACCATTCTTCCGCCATGTTGTTGTCAGTCCATGTGGTCTTCTGCTGCGGCGTTATCTTTGGACAGCATTCGTTGTCGTGGTGTGTTCTGGCTGCTATCCATAAAAGTTTTTCCTAGTAATTAGTAAAAAACTTCAAAATCACTATATTCTCCGTTATAAAATTAACATATTAGAAAAAGAATTATATCAAGTGCCCCTTAGCATATTTGGCTAGGATTCTGTCGTCATAGTAGCCTCCTCGAACGTGTCGTATGCTGTACCACGGCATTCGATATCGTAGCATCGGTGTACCACAACCCTCCCTTCATCAAGCTGTCGTCGATCCACATAAGTCGTTGTATTATGGATACTCATCCACAAAGTTGTTTCTGAATTATATATCAATATTTTAGGACTTATATAAGGAAATCTTTAAACTTTATAGGTCTTCATTATAAAATTAAAACCTTGTTGGCCGTTATTTAAGCTCATGCAGAGAGCCAACCAGGCATAATTAGCAACCGTGCCCAGGCAGGGTGACGACCCCAGCGAGCGACCAAATGGGTACAAAAATCTGTTTATTTATGTAACTTTGAGTAATTGCTTGTAGATTACGTACTTGATTACTTACTAAAATTATAACGTTACAGTGTAAGTTGCCCTGAAAGTGACCCCATCGCGGGTTGAAACCGGTCGGCGGCAAAATAAATCAGAACTGTGATGGTACAACGGTAGGTCTTCGGTATCTTGCGTGCTCGTGTATTACCACTCATGCGACCGTATCTTAGTGGCATTTTTCAACACGGCACGTATTTCTACGAACATTCTGCGTGATGTTGGGGTACTCCCATGGCCAGCAAGAGCCCCACGTCTTTCCTTGTGAGACAACATGTGTGGGGCTAGTTCGGACATCTACTTGTCTTGGTGTCCAGGATGTCGAGGACCAGTTATAACATTTGTGGGCCCGCTTACCTCAGGAGAGGATACAATGGCCTTATGACGCCCTTCCCAACCGAATCACTGTATGCATCCACGCCCGAGGGGACGCCATGTCCTGCTGACTGATGGTCTTATAAACCAAACTCGTTATCAGTTTGACTTAGTTTTGTAATCACAGCAATAATATCACATACCGCTCTCAATCCGTGAAGTTTCATATCGTTTCCACCTACCTGTATCGTGCTTCAATTTTCTAATAGGTAGTGTAGATACAGGGTGTTACAAAAATGACCGGTATATTTGAAACGGTAATAAAAACTAAACGAGCAGCGATAGAAATACACCGTTTGTTGCAATATGCTTGGGACAACAGTACATTTTCAGGCGGACAAACTTTCGAAATTACAGTAGTTACAATTTTCAACAACAGATGGCGCTGCAAGTGATGTGAAACATATAGAAGACAACGCAGTCTGTGGGTGCGCCATTCTGTACGTCGTCTTCCTGCTGTAAGCGTGTGCTGTTCACAACGTGCAAGTGTGCTGTGGACAACATGGTTTATTCCTTAGAACAGAGGATTTTTCTGGTGTTGGAATTCCACCGCCTAGAACACAGTGTTGTTGCAACAAGACGAAGTTTTCAACGGAGGTTTAATGTAACCAAAGGACCGAAAAGCGATACAATAAAGGATCTGTTTGAAAAATTTCAACGGACTGGGAACGTGACGGATGAATGTGCTGGAAAGGTAGGGCGACCGCGTACGGCAACCACAGAGGGCAACGCGCAGCTAGTGCAGCAGGTGATCCAACAGCGGCCTCGGGTTTCCGTTCGCCGTGTTGCAGCTGCGGTCCAAATGACGCCAACGTCCACGTATCGTCTCATGCGCCAGAGTTTACACCTCTATCCATACAAAATTCAAACGCGGCAACCCCTCAGCGCCGCTACCATTGCTGCACGAGAGACATTCGCTAACGATATAGTGCACAGGATTGATGACGGCGATATGCATGTGGGCAGCATTTGGTTTACTGACGAACCTTATTTTTACCTGGACGGCTTCGTCAATAAACAGAACTGGCGCATATGGGGAACCGAAAAGCCCCATGTTGCAGTCCCATCGTCCCTGCATCCTCAAAAAGTACTGTTCTGGGCCGCCATTTCATCCAAAGGAATTATTGGCCCATTTTTCAGATCCGAAACGATTACTGCATCACGCTATCTGGACATTCTTCGTGAATTTGTGGCGGTACAAACTGCCTTAGACGACACTGCGAACACCTCGTGGTTTATGCAAGATGGTGCCCGGCCACATCGCACGGCCGACGTCTTTAATTTCCTGAATGAATATTCCGACGATCGTGTGATTGCTTTGGGCTATCCGAAACATACAGGAGGCGGCGTGGATTGGCCTCCCTATTCGCCAGACATGAACCCCTGTGACTTCTTTCTGTGGGGACACTTGAAAGACCAGGTGTACCGCCAGAATCCAGAAACAATTGAACAGCTGAAGCAGTACATCTCATCTGCATGTGAAGCCATTCCGCCAGACACGTTGTCAAAGGTTTCGGGTAATTTCATTCAGAGACTACGCCATATTATTGCTACGCATGGTGGATATGTGGAAAATATCGTACTATAGAGTTTCCCAGACCGCAGCGCCATCTGTTGTTGACAATTGTAACTATTGTAATTTCGAAAGTTTGTCTGCCTGAAAATGTACTGTTGTCCCAAGCATATTGCAACAAACGGTGTATTTCTATCGCTGCTCGTTTAGTTTTTATTACCGTTTCAAATATACCGGTCATTTTTGAAACACCCTGTATATACGAGGCGTGTTTTTTAAGTAAAGTCCGTTTGGACATAAGTACACAACGAAAGTTTATTTCAAAAAAGTGAATTTATTTTCAGAAAGTACATACTTCGCTCTATTTTTCGACATAGTTGCCAAGTTTGTTCAAACACGCATCATAACTCTCAACCAATTTTAAAATACCCTCTTCATAAAAACTTGCCGCCTGCTCCGGTAACCAAGAGTTCACTGCCGTTTTCACGTCGACGTCATCACTGTAACGGTTGCCACTGAGGTGTTGTTTGAGGTGGAGGAACAGAAGGTAATCGCTAGGCGCAAGATCAGGACTGTAGGGTGGGTGGTCTAAAACTTCCCAGCCAAAACTGTCCAATAAATCGCCGGTCTGAGCTGCAGTGTGGAGTCTTGCGTTGTCATGGAGACGGACAACTCCCTTTGTCAGCATGCCGCGTCTTTTGTTTTAAATCGCTCTGCGTAGCTTTCTCAGGGTTTGGCAGTATGCTTCTGCATTGATAGTGGTTCCTCGTTGCATGAAGTAGACCAACAAAACACCATGCCTATCCCAAAACACCGACGCCATGATTTTGCTCTGGGACAGAGTCTGTTTGGCGTTCACCTTTACAGGCGTGTGTATGTGTGTCTTTATTCCCTGCTCTGTTGCTTCGATTCAGGCCTGATATGCGAAACCCATGTTCCATCTCCAGTTACGATCTGACTCAAGAAGCCGTCACATACTTCGTGATAATGAGTCAAGTACTTCATTGCACCCTCAAATCTTTGGTTTTTGTTGTCCTCTGTTAGGAGTTTCGGGGCCCAATGGGTGCACAGTTTCCTAAACTTTAGGTGTTCAGAAACAATGCTGTAAAGCACTGCCGGCCGGAGTGGCCGTGCGGTTCTAGGCGCTACAGTCTGGATCCGAGCGACCGCTACGGTCGCAGGTTCGAATCCTGCCTCGGGCATGGATGTGTGTGATGTCCTTAGGTAAGTTAGGTTTAATTAGTTCTAAGTTCTAGGCGACTGATGACCTCAGAAGTTAAGTCGCATAGTGCTCAGAGCCATTTGAACCATTTTGTAAAGCACTGATCTCGACACGTTAGGAAATTCGTTTGAGAGACCTGTTGTTGTGAAGCGCCTGTTCTCACGAATCCTCGCTTCAACTGAAGCCACCAAATCGTCTGTAATCAAAGAAGGGCGACCGGAGTGGTCCTCATCATGGACGTTGTCACGGCCATCTTTGAATTCTCGTACCCACTTACGCACTTTGTTTTCACTCATAACAGTATTACCGTACACTTCGCAAACCTGTCGATGAATTTCTACAGCATACAGCTTCGTTGCTGACAAAAACCGTATCACTGAGCGAACCTCACACGCGGCGGGCGAGTTCATAGTCTTAAACATTTTGAAAGCACAGAACAGAACCGTACAGGTTAGCTACAGAGCTGAAACTAAGCACGAGACACGCGCTCGTTGCTGTATGCGTGCGAACTACTAGTCTCTACAACAAAACTGACCTTACTTAAAAAACGCGCCCCGTATACTTTTTGGAGGATTTTATTTACTGTCCCCGAACGTGGCAGTAACTATCGAAACGGGTTTTCTCCACCTCTCAAATGATTAAGTGTTACGTAATTACGGTTATTGGTTAAATATTTAGGCACATTCACGGTCAAAATTCGACAGTTTAGCTAACATGCAGTTTAATTACTTAAGGCTGTCGAGAAATATGATCCCTACAGGGTGTTTCACAATGTTTTGACTATTTCAGACCTGAATGACACACAAAATAATCGCGAATCAAAGTTGAACATTTTATACCAGGTACAACATGTATTCATGTTTACGTATGAAATACTACATTGGACAAATGAGAACAATTTGCGGCTGCACAATACTCGAGCCATTTCCCCCTGTTTTTGAACACATCTTTGGTAACTGGTGGAGTAATTTCGGAAATTTCATTGTGAATTCGATCTTTAAAGTTTTGCAAAATTTCGGCCTGTCGGAGATCATTCTTGCTTCCAAATAACTATTAAATCAGGCGAGCGAGGCGACCATTCGACACAAGCGCGTTTGGAAACTATGCTGTTACCAAGCACTTCACAAAGAACTTGCAAGGTCTTGTTGGATGTCTACCATGTTGCCCCGTCCTGTTGAAATGAAGTTTCCGTAACAGACGACGAGGGCTTGCAAGTAAACTGCTACGCACACTTTCAGTGTTCTCGGGAGTTCGGATGGTTTTCCGAGGTTGGTTTTCCGAGAGCTATTTGACTTTCGGTTCGATGCCCTGACAGTTGCAACAATATTGTTGCACGACTAGAAATTCCATACCGTGGCTCAATCTTGAATGCACGGCTTACGCAAGACACGTTACACTCGCGCGACAGATTCGTCGTAGCGAAAACAGCACTCCACCACGAATGCATGATGTTGCTTCCACCTGTACCACATGATTAGTCTCCTGTATGTGGGATGAAACGTGACACTCCGCATTACGAATACACGGCGCCACCGTTGCTGTACCTTGTTTATAGCGCGCGTTATTAAAATTTGAAATCGTTAACACATTCTGAAACACCCTGTTGTTTAATCCCGTCAGTTTCGACAATGTTAGACGGTGTAAATTCTGATAAAAATAGGAATAAGCTACAGGGGAAGAAGAATAGCGTATGTATAGAAACCAAGAGAGTACAATAAGAATGGAATAACAAGAACGAAATACTTGGTTTTGAAAGGGTGTGAGACAGGGATGCAGTCTCATTTGATCGTACTGTTCAATCAGTACATCGTAGAAACAATGACAGAAAATACGAAAAACTGAAGAATGTGGTAAAAATTCGGGGTGAAAGGATATCAGTGACAAGGTTCGTTGATTGTATTGCTATCCCTAGTGAAAGGGAAGAAGAATTACCGGACATGTTGATTGGAATGAACAGTATAATGACTACAGAATATATGATGGGAGTAAGACGAAAGTGATGAGGAGTAGAAAGAACGGCACAAGCGATTAACTTAACTTCAAAACTGGGAACTGCTAAGTAGACAGACATAGAGAATCGTGTTCCTTTGGGAAGAAAGCAGCACGTGACGAACAAAGGAAGGGGGGTATGAAAAACAGACTAGCGCCAGTAAAGAGGGCATTTCTGGCCAAAAGAAGCCGGTTAGTATAATACATGGGCCTTCATCTGAGTCAGAAATTTCTAAGACTGTAAGTCTGGAGCACAGCATTGCACGGAAGTGAATCATGAACTTTTGGGAAAACAGTAAAGGAAGAGAATCGAAGTGTTTGAGAGGTGATGTTACAGAAGAATTTTGGTATTTCGTGGCCTGATAATGAATGACGAGTTTCTCGGGAGAGCTGTCGAAGAAAGATAGGTATGGAAAACACTGGCAAGAAGAAGAGACCGGATGACAGGAAATGCATTAAGGGGCGCTCATGAGAAACAAACACAAAAGACGCATCAAATCCAAAATTTTGACGGTTTGCCGATGAAATGTTGCTCAAAAAATGGTTCAAATGGCTCTGAGCACTATGGGACTCAACTGCTGTGGTCATTAGTCCCCTAGAACTTAGAACTACTTAAACCTAACTAACCTAAGGACATCACAAACATCCATGCCCGTGGCAGGATTCGAACCTGCGACCGTAGCAGTCGCACGGTTCCGGACTGCGCGCCTAGAACCGCGAGACCACCGCGGCCGGCTGAAATGTTGTACCATGTTTTACATGAAAGTAACACATTAACCTTAAGTTCCTTGGATTATATATATTTCAGTTTTTATGTAATTTAAAAATTTTATTTTCAAACGTAATATACGCCCCTTTTTCTCAGAAGCTATTCAAGGTGTGTCTACAAAATTCTCTCTTTTTAATGTGTCTCAATATAATAATCTTCTGAGGTTTTTTAATATATCGAATAGGAGAATATTAATATATTTTTAATTGTAATTCTGTAACAGTTATACAAAATTCACGCAAAGTTCCGAAAAAATTCCCCATGTCTCTGCTTACACTGAAAATTTCAAAATTTACTCTTGAAACAACGTTTATTGTGTTTATAGAAATAAGTGTACAAAATTTTATAATTCTAGCCGTCAAAGATTCTGAAAAAAAGGTACATAAACTTTAAATGACATAATTTTAGGGAAATGCAATTTTGTGGTGTCACCGCTAGACACCACACTTGCTAGGTGGTAACTTAAATCGGCCGCGGTCCTGTAGTACATGTCGGACCCGCGTGTCGCCACTGTGGGATCGCAAACCTAGCGCCACCACAAGGCAGGTCTCGAGAGACTGAGGAGACCTCAGCCCCGGTTGTACGGACAACATAACTAGCGATTGGACGTGCTAAGCCTTGCTCTCAATTGCCGAGAGATAGACAGTAGAATAGCCCTCTGCTAAGTTAAATGGCGACCACCTAGCAAGGCGCCATTTGTATCAGTGCCTATAGCTTACTAATATTCAAGAGAGATGTATTCCAAGGACTAATTAAAAGTTAAGTAACAAGCATCTACGTACTTTTCTTCTTATTCATTTATAAGTTCTCATGTTCCAGACTTCACGCCCGTCTGCGTTAGCCTTGCGTGCCCTATCGGCTACAGCATTGTGTCTAGGCTGTATGGTCTAGACACAACAAATTTAAAGTTCAGTCTAACGTTTAATGTTATATCAACTCTTTAGAAGGCCTCAGATTTTACACAGGGTCCACTTTCACTTCAAGGCGTCTCTTCTGTTTCTTCTTTTCTACCTTAATTCCTTTACCAGATTTTCAACTGACTTTTCAGCTGCAGAGAGACGCTGTAAATCTATTTTTCTCAAGACCCCTTGAGCGAAATTTCCTATCTTAAAGCCCATCCTTTGTAATACGGTCATCCTCATTAGGTTCCCATACTTAAATATAAGAGCTGAACACTTGCGTAAATATCTGTCAGTAGTACAAGGCAAAACAAGAACTGCTTCTTCATAAAAAAAGCGCCTGGTTTGTTATTGTTTTTAAGACACAGAACAAAGTCACAGACGATCTACAAAACCAAAGAGTATATATATCACAGCCTTCTAGATGTAGACAGTGCAACTTTGAAAGTAACGCACGAAAGGAAGTATTGAAGCGTTGCTTGAAAAACTGAACGTGACAGGAAGATCGCATCATACATTTAATGACTTTTCAAGCACTCCGGATGGGATTTCATCATTGAGGCTTTGGGAACTTATTGTCCATGATTTCTATTAATAAATAAATAAGCCAGATTAGTCACAAAAAACATAATGTTAGATTGTGATCCTTGAGTTTATGCACATTCTTTAACATGTATTTTACAAAAGTTACGAACATGCTCAAAGTTTTATAAAAGACTTTTCAAAGAATATTTGTCAAAGAACTTCGACAGTGTAATATGGGCCCAAGGAGTTGAACCGTGTAATGATACAATTTGTATGAATCTTGAGGTTGAAATACACAATAAATAAATTTCATTTAGTGGGGTGTCCCTGTGTACTCCTGAGGCACTGAGACAGGTTCCTCTCAGAGTATGCTGATAAAATAGCTCCATATTTATCAATTATATACAAACACTCGCTCACAGAAAGACCCGCACCTAAAGACTGGAAAATTGCTCAAGTCACACCAATACCAAAAAAGGGAGGTAGGAGTAATCTGCTGAATTACAGGCCTATATCACTAACGTCGATTTCCAGTAGGGTTTTGAAACATATACTGTATTCGAACATTATGAAGTACCTCGAAGAAAACGATTTATTGACACATAGTCAGCACGGATTCAGAAAATACCGTTCTTGTGAAACACAACTAGCCGGCCGTGGTGGCCGAGCGGTTCTAGGCGCTACAGTCTGGAACCGCGGGGCCGCTACGGTCGCAGGTTCGAATCCTGTCTCGGGACTGGGTGTGTGTGATGTCCTTAGGTTAGTTAGGTTTAAGTAGTTCTAAGTTCTAGGGGACTGATGACCTCAGAAGTTAAGTCCCATAGTGCTCAGAGCCAGCCAAACACAACTAGCTCTTTATACTCATGAAGCAATAAGTGCTATCGACAGGGGATGTCAAACTGGTTCCATATTTTTAGATTTGCAGAAGGCTTTCGGCACCGTTCCTCACAAGCGTCTTCTAATCAAACTGCGTGCCTACGGAGTATCGCCTGAGTTGTGCGACTGGATTCGTGATTTCCTGTCAGAAAGGTCACAGTTCGTAGTAATAGACGGAAAGTCATCGAGTAAAACAGAAGTAATATCCGGCGTTCCCCAAAGAAGTGTTATAGGCCCTCTATTGTTCCTGATCTATCTGAATAGCCGTCTTAGATTGTTTGCAGATGATGCTGTCATTTACCGTCTTGTAAGGTCATTAGATGATCAAAACTACTTGCAAAATGATTTAGATAAGATATCGGTATGGTGCGAAAAGTGGCAATTGACCCTGATAAAGAAAAGTGTGAAGTTATTCACATGAGTGTTAAAAGAAATCAGCTAAATTTCGATTACGTGAAAAGTCACACAGATCTGATGGTTGTAAATTCAACTAAATAGTTAGGGATTACAATTACAAATAACCTAAATTGGAACGATAATATAGATAATATTGTGGTTAGAGCAAACCAAAGACTACGATTCATTGGCAGAACACTTAGAAGGTGCAACAGGTCTACTAAAGAGACTGCTTACACTACGCTTGTCCGCCCTATTCTGGAGTATTGGTGTGCGGTGTGGGATCCGCATCAGATGGGACTGACGGATGTTTTGTGTTATCACGAAATAGGGGAGGTAGTGTCACAGACGTAATATGTGAATTGAAGTGTCAATCATTAAAACAAAGGCGTTTCTCGTTGTGGCGGGATCTTCTCATGAAATTTCAATTACCAGTTTTCTCCTCCGATTGCGAAAACATTCTGTTGACACCCACCTACATAGGGAGAAATGATCATCACGATAAAATAAGAGAAATCAGGGCTCGCACAGAGAAATTTAAGTGCTCGTTTTTCCCGCGAGCCGTTCGAGAGTGGAACGGTAGAGAGACAGCTTGAAGGTGGTTTATTGAACCCTCTGCCAGGCACTTTATTGTGAATAACAGAGTAATCACGTAGATGTAGATGTAGTCTATCTAACCGACAATCTTCCATTCAGCCTAGAAAGTAACAGTCTGAAGTCCCGCTCTTTTTGAGTGCGTCAGCAGGGTCGGTGTCTGATGCGGGAGATTCGAGGGACGAGAGGCAAAGAAGAAGGAGAAAAAAAAGAAAAGGACGAAACAATATCTGGAAAGAAATGGAACGGCAAAAGTGGGCGGGTGGTGGGAAGGAGGCTGGCGCGGGCGCATCCATTAACATTTTTCGCAATCAACGGTACCCGGCAATTAAAAACGTATTTCCCTGTACCCGCTGGCACCCGGAGGCGGGCTGGGTGGAATGCATAAATTTAGGGAGGCGAGGGGCGGAAGGACCGGGTGGTGGGCGTGCCTCTACCCAGAATCCATTGCGGCGAGGTGGCGGCTCAGGTCTTTGGGATGCTGGAGGATGGAGCTGGTATGGGGTGGGGTGAGGAGCGTTACAGGAGCGCCGGTCTAATGACGTCTGCAGGAGTGGAGGCCCGAGGTTTTGCCGGCCGCTGCAAGGTGGCGAACACACTAGGCCGTGTCGTGCACTTTGTGTACTGTTGGGTTTATGCATACATTTGCAGCGTTTTTCAATAAGACGCAAGATAAAGTCAATCAGGTGGGCGCGGAATGACTTCCCAATCCAACTCCTGTATAATGGGTTTTGTCAGTCTAGCAGAATGAGAGAGGGCGCTATGATGGAGTAGCGTCACTTCATGCAGTCTTCCTGGTCGTTGTTCTTGGACTGCATCTGCAAGATGTCTCAGTTGTCGACAGTAAATGTCAGTAGTAAATGTTACATCTCGGGGAAGCAGTTCGTAGTACATCACACCGTCGCTTCGCCATACGAATGACATTATCTTTTTTGGCTGAACCCAGGTCTTCGAACGGGGAACTGCTCCTTTGTTTGACCTCAACATTTTTTTCTTTTCCTTATGTTTGCATGACAATACCATTTCTCGTCACCAGTCGCAATAGAGGATAGGATACGTCGGTGTTGTTCACAAGCCAGTTGATGACGAGCAAGGAGAGATGCAAGATTGGCCACCCACTGATTTTTGTGATTTTGTCTTAGAGCATGTGGTAACCATACACTCGATTTTTGAACCTTCCCCACTGCATGAAAATGTCTCGCGACGGAGGAACGATCACAGGCTTACAAAACACTCGTTCGACCTATACTTGAGTATTGCTCATCAGTCTGGGATCCGTACCAGGTCGGGTTGACAGAGGAGATAGAGAAGATCCAAAGAAGAGCGGCGCGTTTCGTCACGGGGTTATTTGGTAAGCGTGATAGCGCTACGGGGATGTTTAGCAAACTCAAGTGGCAGACTCTGCAAGAGAGGCGCTCTGCATCGCGGTGTAGCTTGCTGTCCAGGTTTCGAGAGCGTCGTTTTCTGGATGAGGTATCGAATATATTCCCTCCCCCTACTTATACCTCCTGAGGAGATCACGAATGTAAAATTAGAGAGATTCGAGCGCGCACGGAGGCTTTCCAGCAGTCGTTCTTCCTGCTAACCATACACGACTGGAACAGGAAAGGGAGGTAACGAGAGTGGCACGTAAAGCGCCCTCCGGCACACACCGTTGGGTGGCTTGAGGAGTATAAATGTAGATGTAGATGTAGTTCATCATATTTGCCAGATCTCGTGTGTACTCAGGTGGCTCGTTGAGGATTAATGCGGTTGAACGATCTTCAATCCCTGAAAGTCTTCGTTTACGTGGTGAGTTTATAATGTCATACGATACTCTTTGAATGAGAAAACCATTTCCTTGTCGTGCTTTGTCTAACGTCGTTATCCCCATACATGGCGCAAATGTTTCAAGCTGCCTCTGTTGCTGTCACCCACCTACTGATCTCCAAAAAAAATCTGTCGGTAATGTTCTGATTTCTTCGCTTGGCACTACATTTTCCACCGTTCCCAACTCTACTCACTTTCTCCATATAACAAACTGACAACGTGTAAACACAAATAGCATCAGTGAGGTACAAATAAAAAATTACAATCGATCAATAAACCCATAGTAACTAGAATACCAACATGCAAAACAAAAACACTGTGAACTTATGCGCCAGCCTAATACATCCACGCCGGCCGAAGTGGCCGCGCGGTTCTGGCGCTGCAGTCTGGAGCCGCGAGACCGCTACGGTCGCAGGTTCGAATCCTGCCTCGGGCATGGATGTGTGTGATGTCCTTAGGTTAGTTAGGTTTAACTAGTTCTAAGTTCTAGGGGACTAATGACCTCAGCAGTTGAGTCCCATAGTGCTCAGAGCCATTTGAACCAATACATCCACGGTCTGCCGAGAGGTGTGTATTGCGCACTTCCCGCGTACCATGTATTAGGGTTTGTTCCCCTACCAGTTATGTGTGGATTGGGGCAAGAATTAGTGCTTAAAAACCTATATGCGCACTTTAATTAGCCTAAACTTTTCTTCACGGTCTCTACTTACGTTGGAGGCGGTAATATATATTCCTAGACACCTCGCTTCTTGAAACTACTCATAGGCATCCGCGTGGTAACTCAAATGGGTATCCCTGGAGGGAAGACGACAATCTTTTCACGGAAGAGTGTGAGGTTCCGGTCTATTGTTTGTGTACACTGCGAGTGATGTGAGCCCTACTTTCATTTGATGGGTCATACTTCATATCTGTAGCAGGCATATTTTTCGTACAGTACTCTTCAACAGTCGATGTGTTAACCCACCAAAGATTTTCTAAGTAGATGCAATGTGATTTTCGGTTGTCAGTAACATTGCCGTCGTCAGTAGCATTCTCTGAGAAGTAATTGAGGAAGTTGGGTGTTGGTCAACCTACTGACCGGTCTGCAAATTGCAAATAGAGCACAGAGATACAAATGCAGACGATGCTGAATTTTGGAACATGATTTGGTAAAGCTTGATTCGACAATTGTGAAGAGATTCACGTAATGTCGCACCTCATTGGCAACGTTTCTCTCCACCTGGAAAAAATATAACCTGTCAGGTTGTTCATTTGACGCTCCCCCGTGCAGTGGAAGGTGGAACTGCAGGCTGTGACGTCATCAGCTGCTCTTCCACGTTCGTTTTCGCGTTCCGCGAGAGGACGGATTAAGCTGCAGGTAGGGCGAGCGGCTCCCTGTTGCAGGTAGATGCAGTGAGGGAAGGGGGCAGCGCGCGGGGCTTGCCCTCTGCAGCGCCTCCCATAAGCCCGCTGAGTCTGTGACTGTGACTGTGATCTAGGAGAGCAGCCCCGATCCCTTACCTGCTCCTGAGGGAGCCTTGCTGCCCGAGGTACAGCCACCTCCTCCTCCTCATCCTCTTCTTGCCTCTTGCAGCTCCCACATCCCCTCAACCGTGCCGTACAAAGCGCGCGTGCATACACATACACATACGCCCACTCACACGCTCACGCATACATTACTTCGGAGTTGGATGTATGTAGCCTACTATCAATTCTGCAAATTGAGGCAATTTGCTCGCGTCCTCTAACAAACATGTCCTGTAGGAGGTGCTAGATTATAGAACGGCGAAGCGATGTTACCTGGCTACGTTGCTAAGGCGTGGCGCTACCATACTACAATGCTATGCGAGCAGGACGTCTTTTGCGTACAAAATCGACTGAAAGGCTTTGAACGAAACGTCAGAATACAGTGTGGTTTTTATTCCTTTGACTAATTTATTGACTTCACCTTAGAAACCTTTGCTCTGATGCACAGCATAAGGTGTTAATTTACTTTAATGCCATTTCCTGATTACAATTAATATATGCTACTTAATTAGATTTGTTAACATCGAGTATAGATTTAAGTGTCAGGAAGTCGTTTCTGAAACTATTTGTATGGAGTGTAGCCATGCATGGAAGTGAAATTATGGACGATAAATAGTTTGGACAAGAAGAGAATAGAAGCTTTCGAAATGTGATGCTACAGAAGAATGATAAAGATTAGATCGGTAGATCACATAACTAATGAGGAGGTATTGAATAGAATTGGGGAGAAGAGGAGTTTGTGGCACAACTTCACTAGAAGAACGGGATCAGTTGGTAGGACATGTTATGAGGCATCAAGAGATCACCAATGTAGTATTGGAGGGCAGCTTGGAGGGAAAAAAATCGTAGAGGGAGACGAGGAGATGAATACACTAAGCAGATTCAGAAGGATGTAGGCTGCAGTACTTACTGGGAGATGAAGCAGCTTGCACAGGATAGAGTAGCATGTAGAGCTGCATCAAACCAGTCTCAGGACTGAAGACCACATCAACAACAACTTAATTAGAGTTAGATATACACATTAAAGTGACTTGCCTAATTCTGATATTTGTGATCAATAAAGAAAATAGAAGTATTCGTATGTGAGAGCCATATAATATAATTAAAATACACCACAACTGCTTTAACTGAAAGTCTTCATTTGTATTGTTATGGTGTCTGTAGTCACTGAGGTGACAAGTCGTGGGATAGATACGCACGTATACACATGGTGGTAGTATCGCGTACACAAGGTGTAAACGGGCAATGCATTGGCGCATCAGTCATTTGTACTCAGGTGATTGATGTGAGAAGGTGCCCGACGTCATTGTGGCCGCACGATGGGAATGGTGGCTGGAGCTGGACGCTTGAGACATTCCATTTCAGAAATCGTTAGGGAATTGAATATTCGGAGATCCATAGCGTCAAGAGGGTGCCGAGACGTTACTTCTCACCATGGACAACGACCGAGAGCAGCGACGTTTCAGTAGAGTAGTCGATGCTAAGAGACAAGCAACAGTGCGCGGAATAACCGCAGAAATCAACGTGGGACATACGACGAACGTATGGACAGAGCCGCGAAATCTGGCGTTAGTGCACTATGGCAGCTGACAACTGACGCGTGAACCTTTGCCAACAACACTACATCGCCTGCAGCTCCTCTCCAGGGCTCGTTACCACACAGGAAGATCCCTAGACGACTGGAAAACTGTGGCCTGGTCAGATGAGTCGCGATTTCATTTGGTATGAGCTGGACGCTGGACGCAAATTGTCAAGAAGGCAGTGTGGAAGCTGGTGGTGGCTCCATAATGGTGTGGGCTGTATTTACATGAAACTGACTGGGTCTTCTGGCCCAACTGGATCGATAATTGACTAGAAATGGTTATGTTCAGCTTCTTGGGGACCATTTCCAGCCATTCATGGACTTAATGTTCCCAAAAATGATGGAACTTTATGGGTGACATGTCACTGTGCCACAATTGTTCGAAATTGATCTGAACATTCTGGACAATTCGAATGAATCATTTGGTTCAAATGGTTCAAATAGCTCTGATCACTATGGGACTTAACATCTGAGGTCATCAGTCCCCTAGAACTTAGAACTACTTAAACCTAACTAACATAAGGAGATCACACACATCCATGCCCGAGGCAGGATTCGAACCTGCGATCGTAGCGGTCGCGCGGTTCCAGACTGAAGCGCCTAGAATGATTTGGCCACCCAGATCGTCCGACATGGGAAATAATCGAGAGCAGTTCGTACACAAAATCTTGCACCGGCAACACTTTCTCAATTATGGACGGCTGTGGAGGCAGCGTGGCTCAATGTTGTGCAGGGGATTTCCAGCAACTGCTTGAGTCCGTGCCACAAGTTGCTGCATTACACTGGGCAGTAGGAGGTCCGACATGATATTAGGAGGTATTCTATGATTTCTGTCACCTCTGTGGATAATTACAATGCTTTGCAAAACTCTGGGACGTAACGTAACACGTTAACAAACCCGTGGAATTGAATGAAAGTATGGTAGAACGTTTCCAGAGTTCCCCCAACAGAATGCTCGACGTCACATCGCGTAAGACCAGCATGACTATAGTGCCAAATGGAACTGGAACTGCAACACGAGGCGATTACAGGAACGGGAAAAGACAGTGCATGTCAATCAGCGAGCAGTTACGGCGCGCTGTGGTGATTTTCTTCATTACAACACGGTCTGGAGACGTCTGGATGACTTCACACGGGGAAGAATCATCACGAATCTGTAAGACGAACACGCAATTCAGGTGATACGACATTGGGCGACTTGGGCATGCGGGATGATGAAATGATGGTGGGGACAATACCCAGTCCACGAGCGGAGAAAATCTCCAACCCGGCCGCATATCGAACCCGGGCCTGCTGCATAGTAGGCGAACACGTTACAATTCGACTAAGCAGTCGGAAAATACAGAGAACACTCTAATTAGCACAGGATGTGGAAAGAGTGTAAACAGAAGAAAGATGAAAGTAGTAAGGAGTACTAGACATGAGATTAGCCATAAACGTAACATTAAACGTGTGGATTGATAAGTGGGCGAAGTTAAGAAACTGTGTTTACAAACTCCTGTAGGGCTGTAGGCCTTGTTCCCTTGTCGATACATCGGCAAGAGCCTTTGATATTCCAGTACAGCCACCACAGGTCCCCTGAGTATTGCTGGCGTGGCGAATTTGTGTAACCTGCAATCTAATACAAAGACGCGAAATTGACATTTTTCTCCAGCGTGAGAAGATTTCTGAATTTTTCGTTCCAGATGTTGTCACCCAATCGTACAGGTTAGCAGCAACGACACTGAGATGCCTACAGCTGATCCAATGAGTGGCGACACAGCAAATACAGTGTATCAACCTGTAACGTAGCAAGTTATTACGAGTCTTCACCTTCCATTGAAAGCGTAGTTTGCCTTGGAGCCGGGAGGGGAACAGAGGTTGGTTCTCACGCTGCCACAGCTGGGACGCGCGAATCTTCTACTTTTCTAACGCTGCGTGGAATACGTTACACATAATCTCTACGAATCTGAAGAAGTACTACTAAATATTAATCGATCTTTTCCATACTTGTATACCAAATTCTATGGATAAGACAGCCATACTGTTAAATTTTCAAATCAATAACTTCAAGACTTTCGGAGATATAGATTTTTGCCTAAAACTCATAGTATCTGTGCTGGCGTTGTGAAACTGAGCTGGAGACTGTAACGTATTCATCTACAGTATCAACCGAAACTACAGAAAAGAGAGTAGGTTCATACAATTTTCTGAAACTGTCTTTATTTTCATTACCACAGATTTTTAAAGTAGTTAAAAGTACTTTGGAAAAGTATTATTTCATCGTGTTTTGGTTGTGTTTTGGAGAGACTGAGGTAGTGAATGGAGGACGTACGTAAAATGAGAATTGTGATACTTTATTAAAAGTAAATGTAATGATTATAAAGAATCCGCCTCGATTGCAAATAGGCAGTTTGTAGTTTTACTGTGTCCCAAAGAAAGCGTGGTTATCCGCGCCGAAACCTAGGTCAACATCCGGTTGCTATTCGCAGTCGAGGGGGATTCTTTATAATCGTTAAATTATTCACGATTGCTGACGCGCTGGAGTGTTAAAAGTTCTCAAAAGTAAATATATGTGTGAGAAAATTGTTATGCAAAACGGAGTTCGTGATGCATGTCCGAGTGAGTTTCTAAAAGACAGCCAGAAGGGGTGTTGAGTATTAAATTTATCAGTAATTTAATTTTTGGAAAGGAATCGTATTTTGTTTTCATTGAAGTTTGTTTGATTTCGGAATTACCAGATTTCTAGTCTAAATTACTTGTGGTAATCTGATCGACTTACGTCAGAAATGCCTCTAGTATTGAAGTGCTCTAGATGATCTCATTGGCTGCTCAACATATTAGGCAATATGAATTCAACGTTTTCCGCGCGTTTGAGTAGGGCGTTGTGCTTCTGGTCTATCAGTCTAGATAGTCGCTCGGCAGTCGTCTTCTGGTAAACGCCTACGTTAAACCGCGCTCATCAAATTTGCACCAAAATGAATTATTTGGCGCCTTTGATCGGTTCCCGTGTCGTTGATGCAAAGCGGCTACAGCGTTGAGACTTTTGTGAATGTTTGAGCATTGTAAGAGGTATAATTTAGGAGATATTCGGGTGTGAACATTTTACGGCGTCCGTAGACTCCGCATTGCTTGTTTAGTGCCGATAACGGGACATTATGGAGAGCACTT